>NW_005434632.1:394908-396100 GCF_000315625.1 Guillardia theta CCMP2712
CGCTCTCACTGGCACAATCGTGAAGTAATCTACTGGCAGGCATGCGAGAAGAAACAAAGAGAGCAATGGAGGACGAGACGAAGAGGAAGGCCTTCATGAAAGAAGCCTATCGTGAGGGTTACGAGCTGATTGACAATGTGAGGAGAATATGATCTTAAAGATCCGTTGATGCCTGACGCTTCCTAATCGTTCTCTTCCTTTTGCCTGCCTCTTCCCCTCATGCTCTTCCTCACTTCGTTCTCCCCCACCTCCGCGTTTTTCTTCTTTCCCTCCTCCTTGCTCCTCGTGGCAATCAAAACCGGATTCCTCCTTCTCCTGCTGCTTCAGGGCGAGGTGGACGCGATGGACTGGCGAAAGATCTTGGACCAAGCCAAGGAAAAGCAGGTGAGAAGGTCTTACTACCGTCCCCCTCCCCCTCCTCCCTTGTTTTCCTCCTTCCCCCTACTCCACCCACTTTCGCCTTTCTTCGTACTTGGCCTCCCGCCTCAATTTCTGGACCTTGCCCTTGTTCCAAGTGGGGTGTGATACGAGAGGATGATGATGATGATGATCATGATGATGATGATGATGAGGAGGAGGAGGCAGTGGATCGAAGGAGGGGCAAGAGGTCACGTATCGTCCTGATCAGGTTGCGGCTCGAGATCCGCTCCAGCAGCTGGGAATCCGAAGGTCTTACTAATGAAATGTTGAAGCAAACCCTCCTCCTCCTCCTCCTCCTCTCTCCTCTCCTCTCCCCTCCCCTTCATTTCCTGTCATCCCCTCCCATGCATTTCCTTTCCCCCTCCCCCTCCCCTTCACTTCTTCTCCACCCTTCCCTTTCCTTTCCTTTCCTCCATCCCTTCCTGCCCCTCCAAGGGAGTCGTCAATCGTTTTTGCACGCTTCATCTTATCCCTCAGAAGAACCTCCCTGCCAGCCTTCCCCTTCCCCTTCCCCTTCCCCTTCCCCTTCCTTTCCTCCTCCTCCCCTTCCCCCTCCCTGCCATCCCGAATCTTCTTCATCCTCGCCATCCAGTCTGGCTGCTTCCTCATACTCGTCTCTGGTGAAGTAGCTTATCCTCGGAATGATGAGCCCTTTCATTTCGGGCACGTCTCCGTTCATCTCCCCGTGATGCATTAGACAACGAGGAGGAGAAAGTAAGTGGAAGGTCCGAGGGATCATGACGAGGACGAGGAGGAGGAGGAGGTGGAGGAG
>NW_005434632.1:396486-415442 GCF_000315625.1 Guillardia theta CCMP2712
CACTCCACGCCTACTTCCCCTCCCCTCCCTCCCCTCCCTCCCCTCTCCCCCGCTCTCTCTCTGTCACGTCCTGCAACCTCTTCTCTCCCTCACCCGAACCATCACCAGCCCTGCTCTTCCTGTCACCTTGTACGGCGGGCGAGCTCCAATGAGCATGACCTCCTCCTCAAACTCCACCTCCTCCCACGTCTGCTTTTCAGGCCTCCTTTCCGAGAACCAGAGGCTGTCCCTCCCGAACTGCGAGAGGAGGATAAGAACTTATCGCCGAGTCCCGCCGGGTGGCCACCTGATTCAGAGCAATCGTGCAGTTTTTCAGCTTCAGCCTGGACCTGAGCTCACCCAAAACTTGGTCAGGATCGAGAGTGTGACAAGACTTGGCACATCACTTGTGTTCATCCCAGACAGGATCCGGCGCCATGTACTCGCAGCAGTTGTGGGTCTCGGGACCGTTGTACTGGCATCCCATGACTTCCACTGCATACCCAACGAGTTAGTGGTGAGAGCCGTTGGGCTAGCAAGGAGGATCACAGTCTTCCATCAAATACTCGAGCTCTCCTGTCATGTCAAGCGGCATGTGAGAGGCATTCAAATTCAAGTCCTCCTCGGAGGGAGAGGGTCCGTAGAGGAAGGTGGAGGCCTGCTCTGAAGTCTCAAGTCCTCGTCGCCTCAACTACACCTCCATCGTTCTCCATGTTTTCCCCTCAACCATCGACTATCATGATGATGATGATGATGATAATAGTGATGTTGATGTTGATGTTGATGTTGGCGGTGATGTTGGTGGTGGTGATGATGATCCAATGTCATCGTCATCATCGTCATAATTGTCATCATCTTCATCTCTATCATCCTCTTCATCATCATTCTTTACCCCGCAAAGTCCGATCCTCGAGCTTTCAATCTGTATCGATCCCGCGTGCAGCAACTGCACCGCAATCTCCACAGAGTGTACCGTCGACCTGGTGACCAAAGTGAAAACTTCTCACCGACTTTTCCCGTCCTGGGACCTCTGCATCGAACAAGTAGCACCATTCCAGATCGAAATGGCCGCTGTGACTGCATGCTTTCCGGCGTGATGCAAGCTGCAACCTGACAAAGACATGCTGCTGTTGGTCTTGGCTCGGATGAGCCGCTGGGCTTGTCGAGAATGCTTCCCGTCTCCGCTAACATCGCAATCCTACCATCGCAGCTCAGACCCGCACGGGCTGAAAGTCTTCTACCTCGAACACAACCTTGGCAGAGTAGTCCGTTTGGACAACTCCACCATGCGCACACCGAAGGTTGCACTGTGCAAACTTCCACGAGCCCCACACCTGAGGTGAAGAACAGCAGGAAGAGGAGGAAAAGAGGGTGGAGACGAGGAGAGGAAGAGAAGAGGAGACAAGGAGCAGAGGAGAAGAATAGAGGAGCGAAAATTAGGGAAAGATTCTTACAATCTTTCAAGCACAAGTCTGACAGCACCCACCTCGAATGTGAAGTACATGAACGCAGGAGCTTCACTGAGCAAAGTCACTCCCCTGATTGAACCCCACGTCTCCTTGCGAAGGTGCCACCTCCCCCACAGTACCGTCAGGCTCTTGTTGTAGCCCCACAACCTGGGAGGTAAGACGTATCAGACTAACAAAAGCATAGCTTGGCACAGCGGAGCTCACTCGTGCGAGCAAGTTCGAGGCACGAAAACCGTATCCTCCTGATTCCACGTCTTCGTGATCTCCGCCTCTTTCATGAACTCCTGATTGTCGTCTTGGAACCTACTCAGCACCGACCCGTAGGGTTCCCTCCGCTGCCACTTGTAGATGCCGAACCCGATGTCGAACTTTGTTCCTGTCTTGCTCTTGTGGATCAAGGCCTTGAACTTGTCACCGTCCAAGTACATGTCTTCCGTCCCGTTCACGATTTTTGTCACACTCGTCGCGTTCGTTGCATTCATCAGCTTCATGTACCTCATCCTCCTCACTTTCTGGAGCCCGTCCAGGACCTGTCGAGCTCCTGTATAGTTTTCCATGAACTCTATCCCCTCCGCATGAAACAACTGCTTCTCTGTCTCATTCGGCACCAACTGCCTGTACCTTCGAGGGGGAGGAACTTTGTGAGGTTGCACAACCCGGTACATCCCCGTTTGCCGTGCCCGATGATCTTGCAGCTGCCCTCTACCATGCCGGGAGCTCCTGGATACCCAAACACAAGGGCAGGAGGAGGCAGACATGACGTGTCGGGCACAGGAGCGCTGAAGATGGTACACTTGATGTTCTCAGCTGAGAAGCTTGCGAAGGGGTAGACCTGATCGCAGGGTCAAGGCAGCACAGGGGCAGGAAGCTGCATAGTTAGATCGACCTCGTCGGGCAGGTCGTAGAAAGGAGTTCCGAGGTACTTCCCATTCAAGAAGATGGATGCAGAATGATTTTCCGGGTCAACCAGGATCCCAACCTGCTCACTCAGTGTAACGTGGAGAGCGCAGGAGAAAGCAATGGCTTCACCCGATCCTGGCATCCAAAGCTAGCATCCTGCGCCCATCGTTCTTGCCTCCTGTAAGGATCTGAGATCCACCCATAGCTCTCCATCTCGCTATCATGCAAGGCCCAAGTGTGGTTCTGTCTACTGTCCTCCCACCACAGACCGTCGAAGGTATCGACATGTTTGCTGACCAGCCCGACAGCATTGGATCCCTCCTCTAGAATTTCGCCTTTCTTGATGTGCTCCTGTTCAAACGACACCTCGAAGTAGCTGCGGCGAGGAGGGAGCGGATTGTCTGTGCGAACGCTCCAGGCAGTTTCTGGTGCCCCGTCATACATGTAGAAGTTTGGAATTTCTCCGTGAAAAGCAGATTTCCCTTCATCTTGTATCACTAACTGGTCAGATTTGTACCTCTGAGACCATCGAAGCGTCTCCTGCATCTCCTCTGTAACTCTACCAAGACCCTTCCCTCCTCTGAGGTTCAGAGACCTATGCTGTGATAGCCGGTATTGCTCAGAGCCGGCGAGCTTCATCAGCCGTGGGACCATGGATCCTTGCGGCCTGCATAGATCGCTCCCATCGGACAGCATGGATGTCACCCCCATCTCTATCAGGAGCCGCAGAGCCATGTGCGCTGCCGTCCACCTTTCCCTTGCGCCCATTCCCCGACAAAATGTTCCCTCATCCCCCCTCATCCCCGAAATGATTGAGGAGGGATGAGGGCAATCTCTGCCAAAATATACCATTCTACCAGGTAGGTAGGGGTCATGACCACCCACCCGTGTTTGACACAGAACAACAGGGTAAGTGGTAGGGTCAGTATGCCCTACCAACATTTGGAGATGACAATCAATTCCAATGACCTCGAGTTCACTTTTTACCCCTGCAAGTTCAAGATCACCCTGCACATTTCAAAGTACCCCTTATTATCTAAGAATATCCATCGAAAAAAGGGGGTACTCAAGTCTATCCGCTCCGTCGGACCCGTACCCTTTGTTGAATCACCCAAGGCTTTTGTACCCCTACCCTCCTCCCCCCCTGACGTTGTGCAGGGTCCTGCCGTGACCTGGCATCATGGCGAGAGCGTGCCAAAGAACTGAGGGGCGCGGATCATGGTGTGGGATGCGACGATCAGCGAAAATGTCCGTGGGCGAGGAGAAGACTGATAGAGGAGAGGGAGGAAGAAGAGAAGGACGAGTATCAAGGTTCGAAGAACATCGAAATTGAGGTCACGAGAGCCAGAGGCAATTTTCGTCTAGGCAGTAGAAATAGGTGTAGTGGCGAGAATGTAGGGAGAAACAATATACAAGCAAGCTGTTCTGATCAAATTACATGATGATGTAAGAGGGATGTACGATGGTCACAGGAACGGGGTAATCATGAGTTGAGTCAAGCGGGGTATAAGGAAATCAAGTGTGAAACTGAGGAGAGTGAGATCTAGAGCGAAGAAAAAAAGCAGAAGATTGTCGAAGGATGTGAAAATTGCCCAACCATTTGACTCAGCGAGCTGCATTGCATGAGATAGACATTGTGCGGCATCGAGCTAACCTGCATTCTTGATTAGGTTGCACAGGGGCAGGAAGTTGGACACAGTACCGTTGTGCGCTTCAACGGCCCCTTGCATGAGGAGAAAGCACCATTAGCTCACTGCGGATACAGAAGCATCTCTTCCAACTAGCAACTCAAAGATGGCCTGCTTTGACGGGCAGCGCGCACGGGCCGTGGCGGCCATGATGCTTCTTTCCTTCGGGTTGGCAAGTGCCAACCGGTTCCAAGAGGCATGGGTGATGAACTGCGATCATACATTCCCTGATGGAACAAGGTGTTCCTGTTACTCTCCGCTTGGCACCTCGCTCTGCTGATCTGATCACTCAGTTACGACCTCTCGCCTCTCACTCGCACAGCGGGAAGGCCAGATTATGTCGGAAAGGACAAGATGGGCAACCTTTACTACATAAACGGTGCGACGGCATGCGACATCCCACTTGGTACTGAAACATGTTTCAGTGTGTTCTAATGTACAGGAGATTCCAAAGGAGTGCAGGATATTGCAGAAGGACATCCGGGCTCCCGTCTATCAAGTGATACTGCTACCCTCTTTCTAACGAATCTAACAGGATTACAGGTTCGAAATGATAGTTTTTGCCATTGGCTTGGCATGGAAAATAGCCATAGCTGGGAATACATTGAGAAGGGAAGTCCTTACGTTGGGGTCCAGTTGACATATAGCAATGGAGAGTATTGTCAGGTTGTTGTTTCTGATGGCCTTGTTACGTGGTTGTTTTGATTGATTGCCACAGGAAGGGATGAATAGACGAGTAAAGCTCCAAATGTATTGTGATCATCTGGGGAGATTGGGTTCAGTTGGTAAGTGTTTTCTCCTTCCGGAATTTCTCTTGCTGTTTGCAGCGCAACTCCCTTGAATTGCGGTGATATGGTTGTTCTCCAGGTGATTACTACGTGACTGTCGAGTCACCATGCACGTATGTTGTCACCTTTCCAACTCCCTATGGCTGTCCCAAGGTAAGAGATTTCTCTTCATTAGCTCTTCTCTCCCTTCTACCTCAATGGCAAATCGCCTTTCGCTTTTGTCCATTTCACACTTCAATTTCCTTGACTCGACCCATTGACAAACATGTTAACAGCCTGCAACGATGAGCAAAGGAACAGTTTTCATTATCTTGTGCGATTCAGTGCTCTACAACCTTAAGATTTTCTCACTCGCCTGCAAACAGATTCTTTACAGCACTTGGTGCATACCTTGGAGGAGGGCTACTGATTAATGTTACCAAGTGAGATGTCAAATGCTCTGTATTGCATGCAGGATCTTATTCTGATCTCTAGGTACCACATGCCTCTGAGCATTAACTCGCTACCACACATCGAGTTTTGGAGAAATCTTCCTGAACTAATCAAGGTCAATGGAGGTTCGAGGTGGGTCTTTTGGACTTGTAATGGTGGAGACAGGATGGCTTGTTGTTCGCCTATGACGCGATCATGGTGAAGTTGGGTTACAGAGAGCCGAGAGAGGCTGGGGGAAGGTGATTCAATTCCTGAACGCCTTCATACGTTTTGACTAGCATGCTGCAGTTTTGAATGGTCAGGTTTATAACACGAGGGAACAAGACAGAGCTCGCTAACACATCCGAAAAACGATCTAAGAAAATTCAAGGAGACAATAA
Source organism: Guillardia theta CCMP2712 (assembly GCF_000315625.1). Taxonomy (NCBI): domain Eukaryota; class Cryptophyceae; order Pyrenomonadales; family Geminigeraceae; genus Guillardia; species Guillardia theta. The sequence goes on from NW_005434632.1 coordinate 402,123, forward strand.
AACATATGGAAACTGACAAGTGCTATAGATTGTAACTTAACATTTTCATGTTACCCTCGATCACCTTCGAATGGTATTTGCTATCAAAACAGGGCTACTTGAAAGGGAAATCATCGCTCGTAGTTTGTGAACTTTCGAAAATCGTCTTCGACGCAAAATCAATTCTTGCCAAATGTCTATCAAGCTCACCTTCGCATCGTGAAGTCTTCCCTTACCAAGACCAGGACATCTGCTCTCCGAATTCTTGTCAAAATTTGTGACAGACTGAAACGAAAACACGAACTCTTGTCCTGCCTCCTCCCAAGCTTCTTGATCTACAACGTTCTCTATCCAGAATGGCCACGTCCTGTTTCCCGTCATGACACACGAGAAATACACAATCGTCACCTGCATTGCAGCGGGCGAGACTCGTAAAGCATGCAAACAGCTTTTCCAGGCATCTTCCTAGCTACATGCTTCAGGACTACCATGGTGAGAAAGGATACACGACTTTCTGTCTAGAAAGATGCAGTCCCAGCCATGCTTCTTCGTCTTGACCTCTTGCAGCTGCAACAAGGACCATGAGAAGCGAGATTGGAAAACAAGAGCCTTCCTCCCAGCTCCCCGATCTTCCTTTCCTAGCGTAACTCTGAAGAAACTCCTGTACAACTATCAAGAAGCAAGCATAATCGCTCCTGCCACTCAGCACCTTCACGTTGATGTTTAACTTGTTCGCCATTGACTCTGCTTCCTCCTCAGAGAACACAACGCTTCCCTTCTTCCTGCATGACAATAAACCCCCTCGAACCCCCTCTCTTGCCAACAGACCCTGAGCAGCAGTTCCCGCACATGGTACAATGGAATCTAAGGCCCTCCTTGTACCACATTTCTTGGTACACCCCACCATCGTTACTATCTTGTGGAAGACTCCCTGCAGACATTCTCCCTGACGTCCCAGCGCAGAAGCTTCGCTTCTTGAACCCTCGCGTCTGTGATAATCGCGCCCTTGCATCGGTACCTTGCCTACATATGGACCAGAACTTGAAGGATTCGTAGTGCATAGAAGGCGCATTGCTATTCATGACTGCTCTCAATTGGAAAGCAGGACAGGAGGTTACCAACAGGGCTGAAAAGGTAGATTGTCAGCTCCCAAGGCTCGCTACCTTGGCCCCAACTTCCATGTCTGCTCATTAACTACTTGCTCCTGCCCCCTCACTGCTCCTTCCTCTCCATGTGCCTCAAAGTCTCTTCTTCATCTCCTCCTCCTCCTCCTCCTCCTCCTCCTCCTCCTCATCCCTTACCTCCGGCAAGCATCGCGAGCGGCCTCATTGAAAGGAGTAACCACAGCAGCTGGCAGACCTGGACGGCGGTAGGGCCAGTTCTGGGGCCAGTTGGCGCCATGGAGGGCAAGGAATCGCGAGGTGTTTGGTTGGGTATGCGGGCGACGAGGAAGCAGGGATGGAGAGAGGGCAGGCAGAGATGCTGATGCTGATGCTGCTGCCCTGATCCTCTTCAAGACAGACCTCGCTCTTGTCCTCGAGGGCAGGGGGCGTGCAAGTTTGTTGAACTGACTGAATGATTGTCGGGGAGAACTTGAGCTACGGTTAAGGTACATTGCTGCGAACCTTCCTGTGCATGTTTGCATACTGGAGTATCTGGCTTTCGTGATTACTGTCGTTTTCTTTTGCTGTCCTGCGTTTTCTTGTCAGTTCGTGCATTTTTCATCCTAACTCCTTGTTTTGCAGACATAGAATCGTTACAAAGGCATGCATCTGATTGAGTCCTCTGAAGTTTCTGGCGTGTTGATGCTCATAGCGATCGAGTATACGAACTGAGCTCGATGAAGTCGGACGCACTGAAACAGCAGGTTTCAACAGCTCTTGAAAGAATTGTTCACAACGATCCCGATCTCGTGTTCGTGGATTTCTGCCATGACCCTGATGAAACGGAACATGATGGGTTGCAGGACGAGGACGTGCTGAAGCTGTTGCCTCCCATCGCCAAGAACACATACCTGAGAGTGATATTGCTGTCAGGAAATTCACTCCTCACAGATGGGATTGTCAAAGAAATTGAAAAAGCCCTGAAAGAGAACAATACCCTCGAGAACATCGACCTGGAGTTCACAGGCGTGTCGATGTCAGCCCGAGAAAGAGTGTATTCTATTTTCTTCCAGAGAAACCTCCACGGATTACCTGCAAACTATGTCTCAAGTTTCCTTGGACCTCACCCAATTCACCATCTGAAGTTGTCTAACAGTCATCTGAAGAATTCGCATCTGCAGGCAGTTTGTGCATTTGTAGGAAGACAGAAATATCATGTCAAGTTGGACTTGTCGGGGAATCGGCAAGTAGACGACGAAGGTATCAAGCACCTGGACGAAGTGATCAGAGTCCGCAAGAAAGTCACACAGATCAACCTCAAGGGGACGAGCGTGAGCACGGAGACACAACGACACGTTCAGGAAATTGTGCAGGAAGTGCTGTGGAATATGCAAATGCACGTCATTGAGAGCAATGACCCAAGGGTAAAATCTGTAGCGTTTCCTCCGATAGAAATCGGATTTGACAAGGTGAATCGACTTTGCCAAGGGCTCAGCAACAATACGTCGCTGACAAGCCTGGACATGCGGCAATCCAAAATCAATGAATATGACCTTGAGCAGATCCTTACTACCATAGAAAGATGCAATCCAAAGGTAGTAGAAGTTATGATGAATGTGTCGAAGGCTTCCAATCATTTTCAAGAAAGCTACAAACAGCAGATCATCACGTTGACGACAAGGGCTTTGAAGCGAAAGAGCGATGTTCTGACAAAGCTTGACATGTCCTTCGTGAATCTGAGTGACCATGATGTTGTCAATCTTGCCATTTTTGTCAGAAAGCACTCGAGAGTGAAGCTTTGGAACTTATCCAACAATCCTCAAGTCAGTGATATATGCTCAGATGCCCTTATAAAAGCATGTGACTTGCCCAGTCAACTAGATTCCATCCTTGTGGAAAAAACCAGCATTTCGAACGAGGTCAAGAAAAAGTTGAAAGAATGCATTCGAAGACAAAAGGTTGATGACTTGCGAGGATTTTTGAAGGAAGCAAAATTTGACGAAGAACAAATCAAAACTATTACAAATCAGAATGTAAATGGAGTTCAAATCCAAAGGTCTCAAAGTAAACAATCTCCCATGGCTGTTCTGAAATCATTTTGTACTATGAATGCTTCCTATATGAGTGTATCGGAGCTCATGAACACTTTATCGTCAAACTTGCATCAAGCAGACATGGCCTTGTTCAAGATAGAAATTTTCTTTTCTACAGACAGCTCTATTTTTCCGCACGAACGAGCCAACATACGAAGACAAGTCTTGCTTCATAATATTACCGCAACACTGCTTGATTTTGAGAGGCGAAGGCAAAGTTGGGTTGATTTTACTGACCTGGGAATAGATGACGAAGGGTTTAAACTTATTGTCGAGCAATTTCATGCATTAACATCGCAGATACACGTGACCTTAGATTTCTCTAATAATCCGTCATTGGGAACAACGTCTGAATACCAATTGTTGCGCCTTATCAATAACTCCGCCAGTATTGTGAATGTCAGACTGCAGAAGACTTCTTTCAGTCAAGACGTCCTGAACAGAATGCAGCACACCTTCAGGGAAAGATCTCAGAAGTCGTTGGACAGGTTTCTTGACGATCATTTCGATGATAGTCAACCAGTCTCAATCAACTTTCTAGCCGGTCAGCACCTCAAGAGCGCGGACATTGTCAAACTCAGCAAAGTTTTGACGTCATGTCAAGTTTTGGATCTGGATTTGAGCGACGCACCTGAGCTTGACGACAATGCTGCACGGGTGCTAGAGAGTTCAATTGACAAGTCCCTTGTCTTGAGTCAAATCAATCTCTCAAGGACCACCGTTTCTTCGAAATTATGTTCAGCAATCAAGCTGAGAATAGACAAAAAGTTCATTCAAGACCATTGCGAGTCACATCATTCATTCTTTCTCAACACGAAGGAAATGGACCTCAGAGATAGAAATTTGAATGATGATGATTTCATGAAAATAGTTGAGTCTCTGCCTCAGAAACCGACCCTCGCATTTATAAACCTCATGGAAAACATGCAAATTACTGATCAAAGTGTAAAACATGTTGAGAATTTCATCAAGAACAACTTTCGCAAAAGTCCTCTTTCGGTGAATTTCGAAGATACAGGAGTTTCAAATCCTGAAAACGCTAAGTTCAACAATGTTGCTGGTGCTGGAATGATCGAAATGTTGCAAAAAGCAGATCTTGGTAACAGCTTTGAAGATGCAATGTTCGGACTGGATCAAATACAAACGATGATGAAAAACTTGAATCGTGGCATCGAAAATCACATCAGAAACCTTTCTACTGCACTACCAACAAGTCTTCATAAGATGTCTGACCAATTCAGCAAAGATGATTTCTCGACATCGTTCCAGATGCCGCAGGGCATGAATGAGAAAATTTTGAAGCCCAAGAAACGTGAAAGAAGATCTGGACAGGTTGGAATGAGATTGAAATTCGATCATCCCGCCATGTTGAGCTCTGACGCGCTGACTACGACTCTTGGATGTCCACGAGGGATGTTAGAGACCATCACAGTGAGTGACCAGATTGTGGATATTCTCATCTCCACGCAACACGGACTTGAGCAGGATCTCAGCGTGGATGGATTGACGCAGCAACTATTTTCGATGTGCGATGACTCGCGCAGTGAGTTGTGCATCCGGTACAACCGAGGGAAGGAAATCCTCTGCATCTATCCGTGGGCTGTCAATTCCAGACAACGTCATCTTGACGACGACGACGAGGAGGAGGAGGCTGAGGAGATCGATTTCACCGGTGATCATCATGACATCTGCAATAGCAAGTCTCCATTCTTTCAGAAGATCTTTGAGTATCTTCGAAACACAGAAGAAAAGTTGAACTCGACGAGATTGCAAAGCCAAGTGGTCCAATCCATGTATTTGTCTCGAGTTCGTTCAATCTTTCATGACTTGCTTGAGAGTCTTTCAAGGGTGAAGTCGCTGACTCTAGACGACTCATCGTCAAGACATGGAGGCGAAGAACAGTCGCTGGTAAAGTTTCTCAAGGAATTTTCATCTTCCATCAAGAAGCAAAAGGACCCGTTTGTTCGGAATAATCTAAACAAAATGTGGAAAACCGTCAGAGATAGATTTGAAGCTTTTGCAAGATACCAAAAGAAGGATGCACGCTCGGTGGACACGACAGAAATCATCTCGATCTTTCAGCAAGCGTTGAAACGGACAAAAAGCTTAGATGAAGAGTTGGAATCTTATCTCCGCTCTCAAAGAGCCGAATTGCAAGAAACTTTAAAGAAGAAACAAGCTATTGAGCGTCTAAATTCAGAGCAGAAGATGAATCTCCAGGTTAGGAAGAGGCAAATTGCAACTGAGCTCGAATCTCTTGAGCGTGAACAGGAGAAACTTGTGAAGAGCATTGTTGACCAGATAGAAAAACTTGGACAGAACACTAGGAAACGAATAAGCTTGAAGCATGAAAAAGGAAGGATCGAAGATGAGGAAGGGGGTCAGCGAGAAGTGTCGGAAATCATAGAGAGCGCTATCAACAAAGAAAAGGCTCACATCGCATACATAGAAGATCTCAACACAAGTCGGATGATCAACAGTGACGTGCAAAATGTTTTGCAGAGAAGTATCGGCGACTCAAGATCAGTCGTTTCTGAAGATCTTGACAGCTACAACTCTGCAATCTCTGACTTTGTACTCAATGAGATCCATGGGTTGTTGGTTCCTTTCCTGTGTGTGTCGCTGCTCGAGCAGTCGAGGAAAGCTCAATCAATCCACGTCGATCTTGAAGAGATTGAGAGGATGCGGTCGAAAGCAGATCACTACCAGAAGCTTGGAAAGCTGCACAAGCTCAGCAACGTGCAGTCTGCATGGGAGGGCAGTGAGAGTGAAACGAGAAGATACTTTCGGAATTTCAGACTTGTGCTCGGCATGGACATAGAGGATATCAAGAGTGTCGAGAACTTCAAGAGTGCTCTGGTAGAAGAACTCACCGAGGCCCTCGGGGTAGATAAGAAGCAGGTGGAAATCCTCGCTGTTTCACCTGGGAGTGTTGTCGTGGACCTGAGAATCCACCAAAACCTTGCAGGTCATTCCCAGTCGTTGGATGAGTTGTCACGGCATGTCATCTCACTGAAACAGACTGATTTTCGTTCTCTGCGCACTGGGAAGCTGACTGCTCTTGTGACCGACTTTCAGGAAAACGACGTGCTGTATTACAACGGGGCCTCCATCGAAACTCAACAAAGGGAGCTTTCGAGCCTGACGCAGTCGCATAATTACGTCTTAAATGACCTGGTAGAGATCTGGCAGCAAATTGCAAAGAGTTTCTACTCTGTGCTCATTTGTCGCAACACTGAAGACGAAATCCTCCTTCAGTTTGACAGATCCAAACGAACGTTTGTGTGCATTTTAGGAATCCAGGCATTGCAGAAAAGTGTCTCTTGGGACGAGTTTGCTGAGTCTTTCAATGACGACAACAACAATCCCTTACCCAAATATCTGACAACCATTGAGGCCTCGCAGATGGTCAAGTGCGCGCTCAACGATCAGTTCCAACGAGAATTCCAGAAAGCTCAGGACGAACATGCTGCGATGCAGGACTGTAATCGGTTCCTCCGAGAAGAAGAGAGCGCGATACAACAGAGAATCTCTACGCTAAGACGGACAATGTCAGAAAGCCAGGAATCTTTAGTGAGTTTGACACATCGAGAGACAGCTCTGCAGAACACTTTGTCGCAAAAAGAGACAGATGCGAGCTTGAGCAAGATTGCGCTGCAGGAATATGGGAAACAGCTGAGTGATGTCAAGAAGAATCGAATCCGAACAATCATACAAAACAGGGATGATAGCATGGCCTCTCAACGTGTTTTGGAAAACTATGTAAAGAAATTAGACAGATTGTTCATGTTGCATTCTTTCGGTTTTTGGAAATCATGCAGCTTGCCAAGGCGATGCGAGAAGTTGAACAAAGAAATCTATTCGACAAACCAGAAGATTATTGAGGCAGAGAAGAGCTTGAAGTTTGTTGTGAAGCAAATAGATGGCGAGGAAAGCCGTCTTGTAGGCATCCTTTCAAAAATCACTCAGATGAAAAGTCAGACAGAGCGGAAAAGAATCGTATTGCTGGCGTACCAACACCTGAGCAGCTTCAGTGATGGAAGCCGCAGACAGCTCAAGAACAGTCGGAGCGATTTCCTCGTGAAGAAGAATGACGTGGAGTTCCTGACGAATTTGCATCTTGTGACGAATCTACCTTACCAGGACCTAACTTCAGACAAGCTCTTGCAAGACAAGGTACAAGTTAGCCTCTCAAGCTTCTTGGAGCAGAAACTCAAGGAGAAAAAGTTCCTTAGACAACAATCGATAAGGCAGAGCTCGTCAGGGATGGCGGAATTTCATGTCGTCCTGTACCATTCTTCCGATCAGCTTGCAAACGAGCTGGCAGAGTCGTTTCTTACTTGGAGTCTGGTGAGGGTGAGAAGGATCCCGTCCAGGTCAGTCGAGGAAAAGTTCCGGGAAGACTTCATCAAGGTAACGTCAGCCACGACTAGCCACAAGATAGGTGAGGGACAGTTGGGCGAGGTGCTGGAAGCAGAGTACTTGGGGCGGAAAGTTGCCGTCAAGTTCATTCGCTTCTCAGGGATGTCAAGCTATGTAGCAAAGATCCGGTTTGAGCCGATGACAGGCGAGATCCAGTCCAACGTGTCGCTCCTGTGCTCGCTACGTCATCCCAATGTGCTCAGGTACGAAGGGATGTACTGGGAGCAGAAGGGGAGGGGAGTCCCTGACTTCGCCATCGTGATGGAGCACGCTAGCAGCACACTGTTCGACGTCATTGCAAGGAACTCAGCGCTGCATCACAAGAGTTTGATCGTTCCAGAGCTCGAGCTGGAGGAGGTGTTCAGGGCGATGGACCCTTCCTCCTCAGGGCGAGTGACGCAGAGCATGTTCGTGAGAGCTCTCGAGCAAAACGAGTGGATCGTGAGGAAGCTGAATTTGTCCGTCGGAGTGCTGCAAGACGACTGCCTGCGATACATCTGGAACTACGGCATCGAGCTGGGGAGCTTGCAGGAGCCCCCCAAGAAGTACCACCATCCCTTCGGAAGGATCGATCGGGATGCTAAGGGATACATCACCCTCGAGGATCTGCTGAGCTTCTACGGTCGCCGGGAGCTCGTCAGCGACAGGATCGCATGGCCGCAGCGGTTACAGGTCGCCATGGCCGTGGCCAGCGGGATGGAGTACCTGCATGACAGGGGAATCTTTCACGGTCTCCTCAACAGCAAGAACGTGGCTATCATATTCGATGAGGGCAAGAATCCCTCCGGCACCTGGAACCTCTGCAGGGTGGCCGTGACAGACTACGGCCTCCCTTTCCTGAGGAGGAACTTCGAGCTAATGCCGGATGTACAGGCGCGCCATGCAGCGTGGCTGCCGCCAGAGGTTTTGCTGGGTGACGAGGCGAAGATGGAAGGAGACTCGTGGAGCTACGGCATCATCCTTTGGGAGCTCCTAACGGGTTTCGTGCCATGGCCCGGCAAGGCAAGGGACGACTTGACGGCGCTGGCAAGGAAAGGGCAGCTGATCCTTCCCTTGTCTCTTCAGGACAACTATGAGCAGCCTCCTGGGTACTGTGAGGTGATGAATGACTGCATGCGGCGAGAGACGCAGGATCGTCCGAGCATGCGAAGGGTTCTCGAGAGATTCAGGGACTTGTCGAGGAGTTGGGGAGGAGACTATCTTCCTGGTTAATAAGAAAGCTTAAAGATCGTGTCGGGGAAAACGTGGACCCCTTGGCAAAAACGGGAAGGTGTAACATAGGCATTAGGTGCTTCTAGGCGAGAGTGGTCTTGATGGAATTCTGCGAAGGGAGTCAGCGAGCAACAGGGCATGGAGAAACAGACGTACAGAGTTTCTGCTCTGATGCTTGTTAAGAAGCTCTTCACCTGCCCTCAGGTCAGGCTGCAGCTCCTCGAACAAATACGACCCCTTCCCCTCCTCACCGTATTTCAGAGCAGCATCCATATCCTTGTGCTTGGTGATCAACGTTCCGCCTTGATCTGCTAGAACAGCAACCAGTAGTCAAGTTTTAGCCAGCCAGCCTCTCGTTCCCTCACCAACGTACGTCTGCTTCCAGCCGTCTGTCTGAGGCACGCGAGAGACATCCAACCCTCGTCGAGAGGATCCCCACAGATCACTGGAACTGGAGGTTGGCTTGGATTCTATTCCCTTCACTGTGAACTTGCGGGTAGAAGACGGAGCGCAGCAGCACGTGAACGCTCGCATCGCCTGCATCCCTCCGCCGGTCTCTTCCTTGTCCTCTGACTTGGTTGCAGCACCCTCCAACGAGTTTCCCATAGCGGCTGTTGGGGGATGCTGCGGGGACAATTGTCAGAATCTTTTCGCCAACTCCCGTACCAAAGTCATGTGTACAAATTCAACCATATTAGGGTAGAAGTTGCCCCGCGTCAATCATCGAATCAAATCGATGCTGTCTAAACTCCTCACACTGATACGTAATGGTCCTCTCTCCCACTTCATCTTGTCTCTTCTCTCACAGCATCAGTGGCATGCTCATCGCCGCTCTGCGGCAGTTCCGATCCGTTTCCTTGCCATTCTCCCATCAACTCGGCAGCTACTACCATCCTCCATACACATCCGGGTCCGATCCCCGGACATGTGGGTGGGGTCCCCCGTCAATCAAAAAGCACCGTGGTGGGGTAGGGGGTCACCGGGTTGACCCACCCAACCCTTATATTAAATCAACTTATTCTTTGCTATTGGGGGGTAGGATGAACCAATCTTTGTAGGAAGTGACCTCAGGAGGGTGGGGTCCTCCCTCCGATTGGAGGGGTAGTAGTCCGATCGAGACATGGAAAGGCTTTGAGGAATCACTACTTGCTGGGGGGCCAGGCATTGCTAGTATCCGGCGGGACTCGGCCCGGGCCGGAGTCCCGGAGTCGGGCCCGGGATCCGGGGCAATCGCAGATTTCACTGACGAGGTGGGGGAGAATCATGGAGGCGGGAAGAGCGGAGGATCCGCTGGTGCAGCATGTCATCCTGAGGAAGGACTTGACCAAGGTGAGCAATGCCTTGTTGTGCGCCTGTTGTCCTCACCCTCCATGCTCGCTGCTCACGCCGTCCTCCATGCTCTGCAGAAACCTCTCTCTTGGCCCGCTGGAAGCATGATCGCGCAGGCTTGCCATGTAGTCTCTAAGACCCTCTGGGAGATGAAGGACCACGCCAATGTTCAGGTATACCTGCATCGACGACATGGCACATGCGCTGTGTCGTCAGAACAGCTGACCCGTTCCATCTTGATCCTCACAGAAGTACATGATGGATGTGGACAACATGCACAAGGTGAGCATCATACAGAGAGTTACATGTGCTCACGGGGCGCCAAGGTGACTCTGTCGGTTGAAAGTGAGGAGGAGCTTCTAGGGTGTGTATGCCGTCAAGCCAAGCTCCATACCTCTGACCTGCACACAGAGTCAGCAAAACCCTCCAAGACAATGGGATCGAGCATCGCGTTTGGAAGGAACAAGTAAGTCAGCTCCGACGGTCGAAGGGGTCTGTGCGACTCTGAGATGCTGGTTAGCCCGAGGGAATCCTCACTGCCATTGCCACCATCCCCTACCCCAAGTCTGTCACGGTGAACTTCACTGACCGTCCCTTCCTCCTTGACCCCCGGGCAGGCGCCGCTCCTCCGACACCTGAAGCTCTTTCGATGAAATGCATGCGTCTCATGGAGTGTAGAGGGATGAAAGTGCAGGAGAAGGACGACAGAATCGCTTTCTTTGTGACCGTAGGCCGAGGGATGCGGCATTTTGCTGTGGAGGAGATAAAGAAGAAACTTGGCCGATTCCAAGTCAGAGTGGTCCTTGAAGATTGCTGGATACTTCAGAGCTCTTACATACTCGTAGCTGAAGGAGATGGAAGGGAAACTAGCTTTCGACCTCTTGTGGGACAACCAGACTTCACGCATAGGTAGATGCAATGACTGCTATGAGCCCTGTCCTGACACCGGCTCCCGTTGCAGACCTACATCGGTCGCTCCTGAGCATGAGGACGGTTGAGAGAGTTGGTCTCATGCTCCTTGCTACATGTGAAGACGCCTTCCTCGCATCCATCGCGTGCTGTACTGGTGTTGGGCATGAGAGAAGTCGGAAGAAAAGAAGAGTAGACGCTGCTTGCGACCCCTCAGATGCTGATGGAAACAAGACAACGCGCAGTGGATCGAGCGAGAGCGAGCGAGCAGCTGTGGAGAGTGAAAATCAAGTTCTTGCTGACCTGATTCGACTATGCAACCTCCCCGATGCCGTCTCCAGGTACTGATGGATGGACTTCAGGCGGTAAGAGAGCAGATTCTCATGGGCAGGGTGCAGGTGGAATCAACTGAAACACGAAGTCAAGGCGCAACAAGAAACGGTCCCAGAGATTTCAGAGTGTCGCATTTCCTGCAAGGTAGAGACAGCAGGCCTGCATTTGGCCGTTGAACGCTTGTTACAGACGCGAGGGAGATATCGAGGTGTGAATGCGAGGAAGGTGGGGAAGTAGAAAAATATTTCGTTCTGCCCAGCTGTGTTGACGTTTCTCAGGTTGCGGAAGTCTTGGGTTCGGTCATACAGCGCGAACATCCTAGGGAGATCAAGATGGTTGGATGGACTGATGACAAGATGCAAGAAGGAGTTCAGAGCAATGCCTTGGATATTCTTTTTCACGTCAACGACGAGGGTATTTTCGTGGGCCTCCTCCTCACTGCAAGTACTGCACCGTCGTCGCTGATGCGAATCCCTTGTGACTTTCGATCCCAGAACCCCTAGCAGCAAGAGCCTACCATGACAGCCAGCAGGGGCAGAGGAAGCGAGAGCAGGAGGACGAACAGGATCTGTGTCATGATGACGACGAGGAGCAGAAACGTCCCCACGTTCAGCCGTCCTCGCCCTTCCCGTCGAAGTTCTCAGGCCTGCGGTCCACAGTGGCGGCAGCCATGTGCGACATGGCAGGCCTGGCAGCCGGGGACATCGTCTTGGATCCGGCATGCGGAAGAGGATCGGTGAGGAGCCGCTGCCATGGTCCCGCTGACGCTGCTCAAAAAGATCCTTCTTGAGGGCCTCATGAACCATCCAGGCGCTGATTTCGTGGGGCTAGATTCTGAGTGAGCACAACAGAAATCCTTCAACCTCCATGCAGCGTTCATATCACAGAGCTCCTCTCGCTCCTCCTTTCTTAGACACTCTCCTGACTCGTCTTGATCTCCCTTGGCTTCCTTCCTCTTTATCTTCACCCCTTTGCTACAACGTACATCTTCCTTCCCTTTAGTGCCACAAGCCGAATGCCATATCTGTTTCTCTCTCCTCCTCCTCCCTTCATCGTCCCTCGACAATGTGTATGGGTTCATGTCCTCACGACTCCCTTTTTAGCATCCGAGCTCTCCGAACAACATCCGATCTCGTTTCAAGCATCGGTGACTTCCATCTATTCACATTCTTTTGTTCGGGTCAACTCACAGCATCAAAGGCATCTCATCAGCGCAAGTTCGACTCATTCGTGGAGACTTCCGCTCGATGCCTTTCCGCAGCAACACCTTCACCAAGGTGACAGGAAGCCTGTTCCACTGTCTGCAAGTTGAATGATACTGGGGAGTCTCAAACCCGTCGGGACTATGGCGGGAAAGGCTTGTCATTTACCCATGTGCCTCTAAAGATGATTGACAGCAGTGTTCACAAAAGTGCTCATCAATGTTCTAACGCGTGCGAGACAGATCATAGTCGACCTTCCCTTCGGCTGTCAACACAAAATTCCCTCAGTCCAGGTTTCAGTCCCTCGCATGAAGACCTCCAGTCTTGACCCCCCGGACCCCCTCCGGCAGGTGGAGCAAGGGGTCCCAGAGCGATCTGACGCCGAGGCCATGGTCGACGAGCTGCTGCGGGAGAGCAGCAGAGTCTTGACGGGAGGAGGCCTCCTATGCTGCCTGACTGGTGACCCTCCCTCCCCTCTCCTTCCTCCCTTCCCTTCATGAGTAATCTTGTTTACTTCTATCCTGCTCCTTATTACCCGTTGACATTCCCCCTCCCCCCTCCTCTCCTCCTTCTCTTTTCTTCTTGTGGCATCTTGTTCTGAAGCCTCATGTCCAGTGCATGGGGCTCTGTTTGAGCAGCAGGTCAAAGATCGACCAGGTGGACCTTGCGGGAGAAGGTAATCCTCGTACCTTCACCCCCTTTCTTCGTCTCCCCTCCTCCTCCTCCTCGCCCCCCCCC
>NW_005434632.1:415542-484898 GCF_000315625.1 Guillardia theta CCMP2712
TCCCCACCTCCTCGCCCTCCCCACCTCCTCCTCCTCCCCACCCCTTCCTCTCTCCTCTCTCCTCCTCTCTCCTCCTCTCTCCTCCTCTCTCCTCCTCTCCTCTCTCCTCTCTCCTCCTCTCCTCTCCTCCTCACCCACACTGCTCCATATCGTCTCTTTTACCTCGGGCTCTGCACTACAACTGGGTTTTTATATAGATAAGACCGGAAGTGGGGCAGCAAGAAAGTAGAGGGAGGGGAGAGGAGGGCAGAGCAGAGCAGAGCAGAGCAGAGCAGAGCAGAGCAGAGCAGAGCAGACGATAGCAGAGCAGACGATAGCAGAGCAGACGATAGCAGAGTAAGAGAGGACAAGACAGGTCGGAACAGGGCAAGGCGCCCGAGGGGGGGAAGGGAATATTAGGGAAGCAGAGCCGACATCAAACAATGGCAGGGGTCGAGGAGCAGGCTAGAAGGATGATGGAAGCAATCGGGTCCTTCGACGACCTGAAGGAGATCGAGAGATGTAAGTCGCTGATAGACAGCGAGGAGGAAGAGGAGCTTGTCGATGCCGTGCTGTTGGAGATCGAAGAGAGGGTCAGGGAGAGGAGGAAGGATGGGGCAGATGATAAGGTCGAGCTTCCCCGTTGGCTCGTGAGGACAGCTCTGCGAGTGTGGAACTACAGCAAGCAGGACACCATCAGGGTCATGACCAACTTCTGGAGGTACGGCACACACGCTCTGCTCCTGCTCCTCTTCTCACCCCGTCCTCAACTCAAGTTTCCGTCACTCAAACGCATGGCCGATGGTTCTTAAGGCGTCGGAGGTGGTGAGTTTCGGCATGCTAGTGACCTGCGGACGATGTGAGGATGACGGATGCGATGTAGGAGGAGGAGCTGCGGTCAGGTGCTCCTGCGCCTGGGTCCCTTGAGGGGAGAATGACAAGTGAGGAGGTGTGCATTGGTTGTTGCCGGGGACAGATGCGAGCGGAAGAGGAATTCTTGTTTACAATGCAAGGTTTCTGTTCAGGTATGCTCCTGTCTCCTCTACACCTCGTTCTCCTTCTTCCTTCCTCTTCTTCATCGCTCTTTTCGTTTCTTCTTGCTGAGTTTCCCTGCTCCAGGGGTCATGCATGCTCAGTCGAGGGTCTGCAGAAGATGGGGTAAATTCCTTCACTGCCGCTTCACTCACATCTCAACCACTTCTCTCATGCTCTTCTCTCATGCTCTTCTCTCATGCTCTTCTCTCATGCTCTCCTTGCAGGTCCTTCCTGATGCAGAAGGCGATCGAGAAGGAAAACATCGTCAAGAATGGGTAGCGAGCAGCGCTTCCCTCTCGATTCTCTTATCCGTCTCTCTCAGAATCGTCTGCGTCCTAGACTTGCAAGGGGTCGACCTCTCCATCACAACCAAGTGTGACTTGACCCTTTGGCTTTAATTTCGCCTCTTGACGCCGCTGAGTCATCAGGTTCGGCATAGCCGATGTCAAGCGCGGGATTCTAATGTGGAAGGATGCGTTCCCATGCAAACTGAAGAAGGTGCTCATGACTGAGGGCACCTCTCCTCGTTCTGCCCTGTCTTGTCAGCTTGCTCTCGTCTGTTCGTTCCTTTTGCACGCTTTGTTGAGAAACTACACACGACTCCCTTGGAACGAAAAGCCTTAGCAACACTGACAGTGTTCTCAATAGATCTATCTCGTCAACATGGGAATCATCTTGTCCACAATCGTAGCCATGGTCAATCTTCCACGTCATCATCAGCAACATGACGAATTGATAGGCTAAATCGATCCTCAGTTCCAAGATCCGAGAGCGTGTCGTCCTGGTTGACAAGACTTTCCAGCAACTGCACGCTGACATCGACAGGTATGTCCGGTGATCTCATGTTCCGCAATGATAGGAGAGCAGCTCCAGGTTGCCGCCTTCGCTCGGGGGAAATTTCGAACTCGACTGGGAGAGGTCAAACATTATCTTCCTTTCTTTGCTATCGAACTAACAACGATTTCATTGACTTCACGCCGCAGTTATATACAATTCTTGCTGAAAGACGATCAGTTCAACGACAGCTAAGCGATGGCCTGTACTCTACATACTTGTCAAGACTTGCTAGACTTAAGTCGCGTTCACAGCCTTGGCAGTGCTGTTGGTGGGGACTGTAACTTTGAAAAGTGTCAAATAAAGTTTAGGGCTCACTATCACTTCCAATCATTACCTGTAGCATATCCAAGATGCCTTGAGGTTAGAAAGATCGTGAACAGGACAAGTCAGCGTGATTGCACACTGAAAAAAACATCCTCTTTACCTCATCACATGCCCATGAACATGTCGCAGTGGAACTTTCACCTGATCCAACACTTTACAATCCCTTCCATCTCGGAAACTGTTTGTATACCGTCTCGAGCTCATTGTCCCCCTTCATCACACAGAAGGCAACAAACATAAGTGCCAAAATTCCGATCGCGATGATGGTAAAAGCTGCCCATCGTCAAGCCACGATTGAAAAACTTCTTTGTTATGGTGACTTCACCGCAACGGGACGCGCGGTGGATCAATTTCATGTTATCATTCTCATAATCTTCTTCGTCCGATCTTCCGACGGCCTGATATTCTCTGGAAGAGGTCACAAGTTACAAGGACTTCGTTCAGTGCAGCAAACAACGACATGCTGGCAATGGAAAAAAATGCTCTCTCACCTGCTGCTGCGATTGTTCAATCTTCGACGGGAGCCAGGTTCCAACATGTCAATACAATACAATCCTCCTGGAAAGCGGCTGCAAGAACATCGGCGTGAGTGCTCAGAAGCTCAAAAAGAAACCCGAACAAGCTGTCAGCTGACACGGAGCTTCCCCTTCATCGCACCACTATCAGTCCTTCTGCTCCTTCTGCTCCTTCTGCTCCTTCTCCCTTCTTCTCCTTCTCCTTCTCCTTCTCCTTCTCCTTCCCTTCTCCTTCTCCTTCTCCTTCTCCTTCTCCTTCTCCTTCTCCTTCTCCTTCTCCTTCTCCTTCTCCTTCTCCTTCTCCTTCTCCTTCTCCTTCTCCTTCTCCTTCTCCTTCTCCTGCTCCTCCTAATCAATACCGCCATCAAGCCTCGAGCCCTCTCTTGAGCTACGGTAGCATGCAGACGCTCTGTAATGAGTTGATGTGTCTTTGACTGGAAACCATGGGGGTCGTTTTCACTGGGGATCGTGGGGTATCCAATTGATTGGGGGTAGAGGACCCAACGTGCTTTGAAGGCATCAGTGATTAGGGAGATTTAGGGGTAGGGGTGGAGAAGGAGGAATC
This sequence comes from Guillardia theta CCMP2712, assembly GCF_000315625.1. NCBI lineage: Eukaryota > Cryptophyceae > Pyrenomonadales > Geminigeraceae > Guillardia > Guillardia theta. Next base: position 418,798 of record NW_005434632.1, read on the forward strand.
GGGACAATGGCATCGAGGCTAGCGCTGCTCAGAAGGATGGAGGAGCTGCGATGGCGGGAAGTTCATGAGCGGGACGAGGCAGACAAGCAGAACTTGGCCATCCTGAAGAGAGAAGTGCAGGCGGATGGAGATGGAACGGATGGGATGAAGGAGAAATCCGAGGACCTGTTGTTGAGGCTATTTTCGGTGCAAAGTTTGAGGACGTACATGCCGCACTGGCTCTTCTCTGACAGCAAAGAGTCGGTGAAGGGATGGAAGGAGAGGATTGTAGAAGAGTCGGACGAGCTCCTCAAGCTCGTAAACAGAAAGTTCCGCCCAGATTTCATGTTGCTAGGATCCAGCAAATGTGGCACCAGCTCAGTCATCCGATACCTCCTTGCCGTCCCCGAGGTCTCCCTCGCTAGCCGGGTGGGGATGATAGAAACTCAAGAGGAGATCCAAGACGTCTCGGACGAGGGGAACTTCGATCCTCTGGAAACTCACATCTTCGACCAGAAGGTGGAGTTCTCCCCGGTTGAACTAATGAGGGCACAGTGCATAGCATATTCATCGAGGCTACAGGAAGGGCAAGGGGCGAGCGCCAGCATGCTGGCACACTACACTCCTCACTACATCTACCATCCGATGACTCCTTACAACCTTGAGCGCCTCTTCGGCTCCGAACACAACATCAGGTTTCTCGTGATGCTGCGGGAGCCAGTGGCGCGAGCGGTGTCGAGCTATTACTTCAAGGTGAAGACGGAGAGGGAGTCGAGGACTCTCGCAGAAGCCATAAGTGCCGGGATCCAATATCACACCAACATGCGCCACAAGATCGTCTCTGAGTGTGGCCTGGACCATGATGCAGAGGTCGTCTGCCTCGAGGACGCCGAACCGGCGCTGGGCAGGGAGGAGATGGTTCAGAAGTTGAAGGAGATCTACATCGACAAGACCCTTCCCGACTGTCCTCCTCTCCACGATCCCAACCTCTTCAACGATCATGTCGGCAAGGGCGTGTACCACGAGCAGCTACGTCGATGGATGCACATATTCCCAAAGGAGAGATTCTATGTTTGTACCCTGGAAGAGTTCTCCCAGGACCCCGTGGGAAAGCTGTCGGAGATGCTGTCGCACATCGGGATGAGTGAGGAGGACATCAGGAAATCTCGTTCTGTCCTGGAGCAGACCGTGCAGAAGAAGTGGAACGTTACACAATCGTCTTCCTCCAGCGCTGACCAAGAAGTGCTGGAGCAGCTCAAGGCTTTCTATGCGCCGCACAACGAGAAATTATTCCAACTCTTGGGGAGGAGATTATGGGGGATGTAATGAATGTAGGAAACTCTCCATCCAAAATTCTCCATGCTTCACATTGCATTTGGGACTTGGCGCTAGTTCATTCAAAAACTGATCTTCAAATTTGCGCCTGTAAATGATACAGGAAAAACATGGGAACATGTGCGGACTCGATGTCGTCTTTCCGCGTTGAGATCGCCTTCATACATGCATCTTTTCTTCCTCTCCTAAAGCAGGAGTGTCCTTCTGCGGAAGAATGTTAGATCTTTCTAGTGACTGCTTTGATGATTAGCGGCAGTACTTGCTTATCCGCTGTCTGAAGGGTTCCAACCTGTTGTTCAGACAAATAAGCGGTGGGAATCGACAAGAAACACAGAAAGGAGAATGAAATATGAGTTACAGGTATCTGACGAGGCCATCACTTACCACTTTCTGTATTGCGCTGATACCCCCAACCGCTTCCTGTTGAGCTCAAGATTACTGACTTGACACCCTGCTGGCTGATTTACTCACCCTTCCAAGGAGGTTCGACTGAATCATCTGTGGAACAGACTGATTGTACAAACGCCAATCAGTGAAATTTCCTGTTGTTACAAATTGGACTACCTTCAAGCTCCTCGCTGTCTTCCTCGTTGAGCGAACAACCAAAGCCTCCAGATCTCGTGTTGTTTGATACTGTGCAAGTCCACATCAGCAATCAGCAAAATTGACAGGTAGCAGCAGGACTGATGCAAGTAATATCGGGGAAGAGAATCATGCGATGTCTGCACAGCAAGGAGAGCAAGACGCATACCTTCCTCATCACCCCTGACACCGTTGGAGTCACAGCTAAAGTGAATCCAAGACGAGCTGGACCAATGATCTCCAGCGCAGCGATGGAAAGCTGAAACCGTACAAGACCTGCGGCGCTTGACTCATCTATGTCATCCTTGAAGCATCGTTCAGCATCATGGCAGAAGAAGCACACGCAGGATCAAACCTTGATGCTCTCTGGAAGAAAGGACAAGACAGTCTTGATATCAACATTCGACAAAAGCGCATACCCCATCACCAAACACGTCACCCAAACCGTTGTGTGGATAAGCACCGCCGCGAACCCATAATCCCTGATTGTCTGCTTCAGCCTTGATGCAGCATCTCCTCCGAGCGCTTTCAAGGATGTCAATCCACTCCCCTTTGTGTTAGCTTGCCTCAACCATCTGTTGCTCTGGATTGAGGTGATATGCTTGCGCTGGGTTGCACCGATTGCAAGCGGCCCACTCCACGCGCTGGCAGGGGCGAAACCTTGCACTTCGACCAGCACCAAGAGCAGAAACAACATGTTGAACAAATATTTCGCATTCCCCAAGAACGAAAGCATCTTCACAGCCTGTTTTTCCAGCTGTGCTGAAAGAAAAACGCACAACAATCTCAGGCGGCGAGCGAGATGGCAGAAGGTGGGATGGCCTGCAGGAAAGTCCAAAGAGAAGGGGTAGTGTAGAACCAACACCGAGGCGATCAAAGAAAGATGTTGATATCACAAAACTGCAGTTGCCTTCTTCGCTCTCTCCGTCAGCCGCTCATCTGCACTGTCCTACCCACCATTCTGCCATGGTGCACACCTACAAGAACAGAGAATTTCCGCCGCAACTCTCCATAAAGCTAGTGATTTGGATCCATCAAATATTGAATGTCAAAATTTGAAACTTGATGAAGATATTATTTCTTACTTAAAAACTATTTCAATTTGCAAACATTGGATACCCCCGCAGAGATTAGTTTTCGGGTCTTAAGTCGACTATGCCTCAGATGGACCCCTTCAAGGTATAGTGACGGATGAGGTAGAGGTACCGAGTCAGGGGTGGGTGGGTATACCTTCCCCGCATTTCCGTCCATTTTTGAGAATGAATCTAGGGTAGGGGTCATGCAAACCACCTGTTGTGGGGTGGGGTGTTTTTGTTTGGAAGAATTCATAGTAGTTGTGGTGTACGGGTACTTTGATACTTGAATAGAGGGGTGGGGGGTGTGGCGGGGGCCGCTAGAATGTTTCAGATCTGACGATGTGGTCTGCCAGCTGACCTGGCACACTCGCATCAAATAAATAACGAGGTTGTAACGGTCTATAATTGCAGGAATAATGATGTGCAAGGCCTGGTCAACCAGCTAGGCGAGATAAGGAAAAATGGCCTGGAGCCGTTGCCCTAGGAGGGTAAGAGGAGGAGGAGGAGAGGAGAATGACTGAGGCCAGAGGACGGGAAGCAAAAGCGATTCGCTGAGTTGAAAGCATGGAGTGAGACGATGAAGATCGAGGGAAGATGAAGAGATGGTGAGAGGGGAAGGGAATCGACAACATTGTGCGATGGGGAGGATGAGGGAGGAAGTGGGTTCATTTCTTGATCTGTCAGCGGAATCCTTGGAAGATTGTCAGACGAGCATCCATCTCAACCGTACGAAGAACTTGCAAGGCAAGTCAATATAGGGCATGCGTGCTGCTCAGGCACGGCTGCTGATAGCGGTTGTGTTGCAATCGGCGACGGCTCTGGCCATCAACCTCTATGTCTCGATCACCGGCGACGACGTAAAGGGGGATGGCACCCTCCACCTTCCCTACAAGACCATCCAAGGAGCGATCGACGCATCCTGGGATCTAGACGTCATCGTGCTGCTGGATGGCCATCATGTGAGCGACAAGGAGATCAGGTTCAGGGGCAGGAAGCTGACTGTACGCGGTGACTCCCCTCCTGTCACAAGATATGGCAGCTGCTGGCCTGTCATGACAGCAGATCCACTCGTTCCCACCCTCTCACGCTGCAACATCAGCTCCTTCCCGCAGACATGGTCCCAACGGCAGTACAACGACTTCATGGAGGTGGGCCAGGAGACGACTGTCCAATGGTTCCCTCCGTCTCACGCAGACCCGGCCATGGCTGACCCTGCATACCATGCTGTGCTGAGCTATGATCTTGGTGTGCGCGATCCCTCCAACCCTCCTCGCTCCTGCTCGGGCTCGATCTCAGCCGGGAGCAGGTGGAGCTGTGGTTTGATGGGATGCAAGTATAATTTTTCCGGGTCGGGGGACGAGCAAGCCGCGATCAACAGCGCTGTGAGGATCGTGGGAGCAAGATTCATCTTCCTAGAGGGAGACGAAGTGATTCTGAGGGATCTTGACATCAGGGGACAGGACGAGAACTTTGCTACTGCTTCTGCGATCGAAGGGGGGTGCTTGTTCTCTACAGGAAGGAACAATATCACCGTGGTTGACTCGGTCTTATCCTCTTGCTCCTCGAAGCTCAGCGGAGGAGCGGCGAGCATAGGCTTCGAGTCCAAGATGACTTTCCGTGGAGTTCGCTTTCTGAACAACTCAGCGAGGAACGGAGGAGCCATGTCGTTCAAGATGCGGTCGACGGTCCTTTGCAGCCACTGCGAGTTTTCCGGCAACTTGGCGGAGAAGGGAGGAGGCATTTACGTCGACGATGTTTCCTCCCCTCAGTTTGAATCCTGCGACTTCTACTCGAACACTGGAACGTACGGGGGAGCGATCTATGCAGGAGGGAGGTCCTCGCCGGCCGTGGTAGACTCCGCGTTTGTTCACAACTCAGCGCTGGATGGAGCAGTTATCTATGCTGGAAACATGGCGATCATTGACACGGCCAACTGCACGTTTCAGAACAACTCGGCTGAGAGGTATGGAGGCGTCGCCGTGCTGGAGCAGGTAAGGGTGCTGAGGGGAGTGAAGTTGGAATGAGGGAGGACGGCAGGGAGGGTCGCTGTGGTCAAGGGGGGACGCCATGTTCTTCAATTTCGCCAGCAGAGCAGGAGCAGCGATCTACTCCAAGAATGCAGACCCGAACAGATGGCGTGACTCGTATCAAGTGCAGAACAGATTCAACCTCCTCTCCCTCCACGACGACAACTTCCTACTCAATACAGCGGCCATCTTCGCCGGCCAGGTCTACCCCAAGGTGAAGCCGAGCGGCCAGTCTGCTATATCAACCGCCATGTGAAGTTTAGTCTCAGGCCTTGTCCGATGCTGTCTTCTCTAGTTCTAATGGGAACAAGATCTGCAACGGTCGCGGGTCCCTCGACGAGAACCTCGAGTGCCTCTGCCGCCTGCCTTACACAGGCGTCAACTGCGAGGTTCAGTGTAAAGGGCTGCTGCTCCTCGACAGCTGGAATGGTATCTGTTAAGTTCTGCTCTTTGCTCCCACATGCTGATTGGTCTTGCTTTCAGGGACGTCCAACGCTTCATCAGGTACGTGTGGAGCTGCAGTTGAAGTTGCTCTAGCTCAATGTGTGAAAGGGAACCATACTGCGAACGCAACTTCTACTGTTGTGTGCTCGGGCCATGGGACCTGTCTAGTCGGCTCTGCTGTGTTCGACACCGAATGTAGATGGTTTGGGGGCAGGAGGTCAGCTGAATTGACTTGGCTAAAAGTGTTTGGTAGAGAATTCATTATCTCACTTGCCCTTCTTCCTTCAGATGGTTTTGTTCCAAACTGCTGTCGCTCCTTGCTCATGTGAGTTCGGATATCTCGGCAGGTATATCTCCTCCCCTCCTCCTCTGCCCTGCTCTCCTGCTCTCCTCCTCTCCTTGCTTCATTCTCTAGTTCCTTCTTCTCCTTCTCCTTTCCTCCCCTCCTTTCCTTCCACATTTCTGCCCGTTTTCTGACACCTCGTCCAGCGATTGCTCGCAGAAATGCCCGGGTACAACTCAGTCTTCCGTCTGCTCCGGCCATGGGGACTGTTTCCTTGAGAACGGCACCGCTACCTGCTCTTGTTTCTTCGGGTCTGCCTGCCTTGCCTGCCTTGCCTGCCCTGCCTGAAGCTCGAGATGCCAAGGTGGGGAGGAGAAGAATGTGACGAGATTCGTCTGTACGTGCTGGGGACAGGAGGCAACCAATCGAGGTTGAATCGAGTGATCCGCCTCGGGGACAAGGTAGGAGGGAGGAGGGAGGAGGGAGGAGGGAGGAGGGAGGAGGGAGGAGTGAGGAGGGAGGGAGAGGTTTGATTTGGGAGAGGAGGTTGGAAGAGGGTGGAAGGAAGTAGAACGTGTTTGCGGAAAACATGGGAAGTGGAGTGGGGGAGGATGGGATCGGAGGGGGGGGGGGCACAGGAGGAAGGGACTGGAAAAAAGAGCGGGCCATGAAGGGAGGAAGGAGGAGAGTAGACTGATTTATCCTCTAGATGCTTGCCAATAACAGGGAGAGTGGCCTGCACCTTCTAGTGCTCAATCGAACAGACTTGACGGTCGTGTGGGACTACAGCTACGAAGTGATGAAGTTCGAGTATCCAGCCAGCCAGTACTCTTCCGAGGTAGCGTTGGAGGAAGAGAGGGAGTGGGAGTTGTTGGAAGGAGAGGAGTGGAGAGAAAGGAAGGACAGTGCAGATGAGGAAAGGAGAGGAGCGAAGGAGAGAAGAGCAGAGGATGACAGCAAAGGAGAGGAGAGGAGGGGCGAGGAGGAAAGCGGAGGCATGAAAATGAAAGAGGAGAGGAGAGGAAAGGAGAGGAGAGGGGAGGGGAGAGGAGGAGAGGAGAGAAGGGGGGCGGAGCGGAGATGCAGTCCTGATGGCAGCTGGCAGAGATTTTATCTCTTCGGGGGCAATGATGGAACCATCAACGTTGCAACTGGGATCGCCGAGGATGGAACCTGCGGCTCACTCAACAGCAGCACGGACGGCGTTCTCACCCGAAACCCACAGGTCTCCTCCTACTACTTTGGGGAGGGGGAGGCGAACAGGATGGCAAGGGACTTGAGCCTCTTCGACGCTCGCCATCTCGCCATCGTCTCCTCTTTCTTCGCATGGGAGAACCACACCAACCCCGCATTGTTGCAGGTCTGACTCCCGTCTTGCCGCTGCTTCTCCTGCAGAGCCCAGGGCCGAGCCTCCTCGTCTTCTCTGACGTCGGCACAGGCGCTGAAGAGGATCGGAGGGCCGGACCTCGAGCCCTTCGTACAGGACAAGCAAGGCAGCGGCCACGCTCTGATCATTGTTGGCATCCCGGACTCAGGAGAAGGGAACGGGACGTTCATGCTCAGCCCGCCGCCTGATCCTGCTGCTGGCTACGCGACGAGCGTGGCGGAAGTGGAGGTCAACCTTAAGTCGAGAGTTGAAGTGAGGACCACTGTGAAGAGCAGGAGGAGGGGAGGGAGGTGGGAAGGAAGGGGGGGGAAGAAGTTGAGATGAGGCTCGTGAACCTGATGTTGTTGTTAAATCAGGATGGGAAGGGTTAAAACATGGTATATTGGAGGGGTGGTTTAAGGAAAAAGAGAGGGAGGAAGAAGGGAGGAGGAGGAGGCTCTCATCGGGGAGGGGTTTTGACATGGAAGAGCAGGAGGAAGCTGTGCTGTGGTGCGGGGCTCGAGTGTACGAGCATGGCGTCGACGTCTCACACCTAGTGGGAACGGCCTGCGTTAGGGACGGCCAAGTGGTGGCGAACTTTGAGGATGGTGCGGATGGAATCATAGGAGGAGGGCTGGCGGTTGAGCCGGTGAAGACGATCAGGACAGAGACGGTGAGGAACGAGACCGGAGGACAAGTTGCCCGATGGTTCGTCGTGGCCCGGGCACCTCCCGACACTCCGAGGGTGAGGAAGCGACAGGCGAAGCATCGTCGTCGATGCAGCAACTGACACTGATCGCAGCTTGAAGCATGGGATCTCCTCTCAGACTTCGACCTTTCCTCCGGGCCAAGTCCCCTCCTCCTCTCCTCTTCAACCATCGTGCAGGTGATCGGTGCTGTACCTTGCTTCCTCCTCCTCACTCGCCTCCCTGGCTCGCCACCAGCCATGCTGCAACAGGAGCGTGCGATGGAACCATGGTGGCTGTCGCAAGGGCCGCACGGTCAGCCGCTCCCCACAGACGTTGGAGGGAGAGATCCTAGTGTGCGAGCAGTCGGGGTGGCTGCTGGAGGATGGAAGCACGTGGCCCGGTCACTTCGGCAACTTGGACTTGGCCGGGCCCTTCGGAGACTCACTGAACCGCAACGAGGACGACCTGATCGCTTCACAGCCTGACCCCCTCCGTGGGGTGAGATGAACCTGCTTGCCGCTGATCTCCCGGCTGCTCCTGCTTTTCTTCCTCCTGCCCCTGCTCGTCCTGCTCTCGTTAACCACCTGCATGCTCTTCCTACGGCGATCTGCCTTCCGCTTTGAAAAACTGCCATCCTCCTCCTCCTCCTCCTCCTCTTCATCTTCCTCACTTCCTTGTGCATGCAGGCCTACACACCCTACGACTACCAGCCCGGGCACAGGAACACGCCCTTCACAGAGGAGGACATCGTGCCGCAGCTCCAGGAGCAGCTCCCCCCGCGCGGCCTGCAGGACCTTTACAGCTCCTTCCTCGAGGTGCCGACCCCCACTCCAGTCTTCAAGGAGTGTGAGGTGGGGGTGAACGAATGCGAGCAGAGAAGCGTGCTGGACCCTGCGGTCCTGAACGAGTGCTCTCTCGGCCAGTGCAACGTCGACACAGGATGGGAGGCCTCGCAGCGATGGCAGAAGCCTCTCAGTTAGTTCACCTCTCGGTCTCAGTACGGATCCACTTGTCATAGTATCGGTCATTGTTAATCAGTGTAAACTTTGAAAGCCAGTCATGTTTAGTTTTACTAGGCTATCAGCCTACGGCGGGCCAGACTCTGGTCACCCCGTGACAGCCGCGCTGAGCACTCAGTGCCCTGGCAGTGTCACTGTACGGTTCGGGCTCCGGGCCTATTCGGAGTCCCGGCCGCCGTGCGCCGGCCCTGACGGTGACTCAGCAGGGCTCCTGTCTGATGAGACTCCTGAGAAGTGTTGTAGCCTCATCCCCCCACACACCAAATGCTCATAACCTGCTCGAGTCGCAATGGTGCGAAGGGGCAGTAGAGCCATGGCGTCAGGGCTGACGGTGATGGTGCTTGTGATCGCGGCGGTGATGATGGCGAAGATGGTGAATATGAGCCGGAGCATGATGCCGAGCGTGCTCTCATCCAAGGGGGACGCGCAGAAGCGGACGGCTCTCGCGTCAAGGTGAGGAATGGAGCAAGTGGAGAACATGTAGATAAGAGTGAGGATGGTGGAGGGTTCAACCCTCCTCTTGGATCTTTCAGGGATGGTCTAGGTCTTTGGTGACCTTGCATGCAGGTTCTCCGATGCTGTTGAAGCCGCAAAAGTCCTGCAGCAGAAGAATGCGCTCGTTTCCCGGCATCGAAGGGGTCTTGCTGTTAGGGGAGATGCTAACGACAGGGCGCCTCAAGCTCAGCCACAGCCATCCAGCACACAGCACGTCACCTCTCCTCCTTCCTTCGTCCCAGGGAAGCACATCGTCGACATCGACGCCGGGGAGCTCGTTGCTGGCACCGACGTCACTTTCCATGACTTCAACGCAAGGGGGGCGGTGGGCCAACCGACTGCGCCCTCGGCCAGGGAGCAGTCGAACGACCGCAGGATGATCGGAACCGATGCCACGTTCCATGACTTCAACGCTCGTCGAGGAGGAGAGGCTTCTACTGCAGCAGCTGGTCCTTCAAAGGGTAATGCTTCCTTTCAATCAATTGCATCCAAAGGCCCCTCCCCCCCCCGGCCCCCCCCTCCTCCTCCTCTACTATACTTATCCGCTTCCAGCCAGTCTGGTTGCTGAAAGCTTATCTCCGCAGGCTACAGGAGCCATCGCGTCACTGAGGCGCATCGGAGGCATCGGACGGCTCAGAAGTCGTTGGACGCCACGGACAAGAGACCACAGGTCTGTGCGACCCTCGACTGTGAGAGGAGTGACGAGCTTGCAGAGCATGGATGCTCCCCAGACGATCAACGTGGCGAGCGGGTTGGGAGGAGGGGTGAGGAACAGGGAGGGGGAGGAGCAGGAGCTGTTGACGTTGGAACGTCAGGTCCCCAGCTCTATGTGGGTCACCCACCGTCGTGCACAACAAGTGAAGCAGGAGGGATCGCGAGTGGCGCAGAAGTCCAGGTGGAAGAGGAGTCGCTGCTGAGACTTTCTTCCTTACTTTCTAGCAGGAGGCCTCAGGATGCGAGGGGAACACGTGTAGGCAGCAAGGCAGAAAGCCAACCAGGTTCCGGTCCATGTCGGAATGGAATGATGTGATGAGCGATGAGAAATGACCTGTCGAGCTGTACTTGCTGTTGATAGTGATAGATGTGTCTGTCCATGACGTTGTCTTCCATCCAGCTCAACGACGCCTCACCATGCGAGACATGGAGGACAACGTTGGTGAGCGACTTTGTTTGTCATGATCGCTGGAATGACAGTACAACAGGGACAAACATTGTCTTTCATGGCGTTGTGAACGAGGTGAGGGAGGGGAAGGGAGGAGGATACGCCATGCCGACTGTGGGGCAGGGAGGAATCCTCGGAGCGAGGAGGAGGGGAATTCGCTTCAACGACAGAGAAATGGTGAAACTTTCACTTGCGTTTTGATCGGTTGACCTGAATTTCAGTACTGAGAGCCAACTGTGGTTTGAAGACGGACTTGAAGCCAATACAAGCTGACCGCTCCCGTTCTGTATCGAGTATCATCAGAGGAGAATTAATTAAAATGGATCAAGATAAAATCTAGGAAACTTTATTTACATGTCGATCTCTCGTCAAACAAATATAGGTAACTCTACAGATTCCCCCCTTGTCGATGAGAGTCATTCTGCCACTGAAAAATATCTTTCTTCTCCGTCTCCTTCGTCGTCTATTTCTTTCATGTCGTATTTCCTACCATTCAAGGGCTCCTGTACAAGGGATGATTCACAAACCAGTCCATCCACTTTGTATCTCCCGAGAGATTTTCTATCTCCTCTTCCCCCGAGAAAGAGTTCAATATCGGCATGCTGCCCTCCCGCGACCGCTTGTCCAAGTCTCCGCTGCCTGAACAACTAGCTAGGTCGAACGACTGCGATGGGCTGCCGTCCTGCTCCAAGCACGTGCTGCTCCCGTTGTCCCTCAGGCTGAACCTCCTTGCTCCTACTTCGCTCTCCAACGACTTCAAGTCTTCCAGTCTCAACAAGTCCTCCTGCTCCTCCACGGGTTGCTCCATCGAGGCGGGCTCAGCCGCTGATGGCAGCGAAGACGAGCTCGACGCCTCCCATACCTCGGGGATCTCGATAGCCTCCAGCAAGCTGGGAGGGCTGGGAGGGCTGGGAGGGCCGGACCCTCCCCTGTCTTGCCGCGTCCTTGGCTTCTTATTTTCTCTTGTCTTCTCGTTCTTGTCCTGCTTCGCCTTGCTTTCATTCGCAGCGTCTGAGTTCCGATTGTTCGGCCACTTGAAGATTCCCAGGGCCCTGCACGCTGTCTTCAACGCCGAGAGAGATATTCCCTGCCAATCGACATCAGAAACAGCCCACACCAACGCAGAGGTTGTGGAAAGGAAGGAAGGAAGGAAAAGAGGGAAGTGGGGGGGGGGAGGAGCAACATGCAAGAAGCGGAAGGAAAATAAAGGGCGAAGAAGAGGAGAAGGAGGAAAGGGAAATGTAAGAACGTAGGCACAGGGTGGAAGGGAAAGAGATGGGAGGAGGAGATTATCACTTACAAGCTCCCTGGCAGCTTCAATCTGACGGAGATGGAACAAGCTGCAGATCTTAGCATAACTGAGAGCCACAATCTCCTTGCTGGAAGGCATCTGCCCTCCTTGCTTCTTCCTTGGCATCACGTAGTGGACGTGAGGCTGAGGTGGTAGCTGCTGTTGTTGTGGCCTTGAGTTCGCCTTCATGGCTGACTCTCGAATGGCCTCCTCCTGCAGCTTGTGAAATGACTCTGCAAGCATTTGAGAGTAGACGCTGGGCGGTGGAGGTAGCAGAGTAGGAGCCATTCCTATTCTTTGGGTGCTGGGCAATAGGGGAGGAGGAGGAGGAGTAGAACTGATCTGATCTGCGGGCACAACGCCAGTGCCCATGCATGAAACGTGTGATGGAACACACATCAAATTTTCTGGCATCCCAATCTCCGATCTCTGATCATATGCATTGTGATCGACAAGCTGAACTGGTACAAACATCCCGTTGTCTCCCATGTTCACCAAACTCTGTATTCCACGTTAGCCCTCTGTGCTTGATCTGGAGATCCTTGAATTCTTCATTTCCTGTTGTACTGTGCCTTGAAATCTGAACACAATAAACTAATCAGCGAGCATGAAGTCACACGGTACATCAGTTTGTTTTGTACGTCAAAGGTCCTCAAATTACAGAACAGCGCGAAGCAATTTTCTTCCCCCTCGCGAACCCCCCCCTCCCCTCCCCCCCCCCTCCTAACCCTTCCCCCATTCTTCTTAGCCTGACTCCTGCTTCTACCTCAGAGTCTGAGGGTTTCCTTGGTTTCTTGTCTCCTTGCTGAATATCTTGCCCTCCCAAACATTCAACATTGCCCACTCCCCTCCTTCCCTTTGCTCCCCTCCCGTCCCCCTAGCTTCTTCTATGTCCCCTCCCCTCCCCTCCACTTGATCCCCTCACTAACAACTCCTCCTTGAGCTCTTCTCTCCTATTCTATCCTTCTCTGTCTCAGTCCTGCTCCCTGCTCCCTACCACCGTTTCCTTCTCCTCAGCTACCCTGCTTGATTGTACGACCAAAATCTCAAACGCACTCTTTCAGGGGGAGGATTCATTTGGAGGGGTAGGGGTAGAATCGATGGTTATTCAACAGGGAAATATTAGGATGAAATACAGTCAAATGGGAGGTGGGGGTGGGAAGAAGCGATGGTCCAGATTCGGGAATACTTTTTGGATAAAAATTGTTATAGGATTGGTGATATAAAAAACGCATCGTATCAGGGGGGTTGTGAATTAAATTTCAAGTTTAGTTCTAATATTTCAAAATTAATCACATAATTTCATGCAACCCATCATGTATGCAAAATAAAAAGTTTTAGGAACGGAGAGAAAGTATGAAAAGAGGTTTTATCGGTGGGATGAGCGTCCAGCGCCCGCCAGCAGGGATGCTGATGCAAAATTAAGAAGGCGGGGGGCGCAATGTTTTGATGGGAGAAAGGGGGGTAGGGGTGTAGAACAAACGGACGGGGTCATACATGGGAGAATCAGGGGGTGAAGGGGAAGGAGGGGTGGAGGCACCTGCAAGCGCAATGTCTTGATCCGTAGTCGGCCTCCCAACACTAAGTCGCACAGCTCTGCGAGGGAGGCAGCAAGGTCAGTGATGGTTCCGGATGCGGAGATGGCAGCACCTGAAAGCTTTGTCCTTGCTGATGTTCATAGCCTTGAGGACATGGCTGACCTGATGATCCAATGTGCTCAGAAGCCGGGATTGAACCGATCTCGTTCTTACATGCCCCGTCTGCCCTGCGTGACAAGCACTGCCTGCAGAGAAGGCTAGGCGATCGGCTGTCTGAGCAATGATCTGAAGATCGCCTTAAGGGAACAATCGCAGTCAGGAAAATCTAGCGAGTTATACCTGGTCGTTGGTTGGGGACGAAATTGGAAACGAAATCTGCAGAAGTCACCATGAGATCGAACACACGAGAAGGGGAGGTTGAGCACGTTGAGGGTATTTGGGAGACGACGCTCAGGATGCCTGCACAAGCACTCACGAAGCACATCGAACCTGCGGATCAATACCCGTTGAGCTCTATACCCGGAATAGCCTGGTGATCACTCACTGAGTCAGCGGACCAGCGGCATCATGGAGCGGTTGAAAATAGCATCATGCCTTTGCCAGTAAATCATGCAGCAGATCTCTCATCTTGCGGAGATGTTCGGAGTCTTTCAGAAGGTTGTCCTTGCAGACCTTGCATGCCGCTCCCAACGCCACGAGGTGCCTGCGAAGAACAGTTGGGGAAGTGGAAAGAATTGATAGTGATGAATGTCAAGATTCAGCAGGAGATCGATGAGAACAACAACAAGGGACAAGTAGAAGGAACAAGACAGAGAGCATTCATACATGGTGTTTTCTGTGCCGGCCCTTCGTCCTCGCTCGTGCCCTGCACCATGCATGAAGCTGCATCGCGTCATTCTTGTGTAAGGAAAGGGAACGAGAGCTCTCACTTGGGAAGTTCGGTTCCATGACGGATGTACAACGCTCCGACCCCAGCAGGAGCATAGAGCTTGTGACCTGGCCAAGTTCCGGAGTCCGTTAACGTGTTCGCTACAACATGCTTTGCATGTTCACCAGCGACGGTCAAGAAGTCGACTCCGAGGTCATTCACGTCAACAGGGATCTAGAGATAACTTTCATTGCCCTGCCTGAAAGCGGCAAGCTCAACCTTGCCAATCGCTTGCGAGGCATCGGTGTGTACCAGGACGCCTGCGAGTAAAATCAGGAAGACCGGGGCGCCCACCAGTAGTCCGGCACCTTTGCTCCTTGCGATCTGGGCAATGCTCCGGATGTCGTTGATGGTTCCTGTCTCATTGTTCGCCAGCATGACTGCAAGGGGTGGATTTAAGTGGCGCCAGCAACACAGGAAAGGATACTCGTAACAAGGGCCGTGTCTTCCCTTATGGCAGCTCGCACTTGCTCGGGGTCAACCTCTCCGTACTCGTTGACCCCCACGTGCGTGATCTCCATGCCGTGAACCTCCTCGAGATACTTGCAGCACTCCAGCACGGCGACATGCTCGGCTGCGCTCGTCACGATGTGTCTCTTGGTCTTCCTCAACCTCTCGGCTGTTCCTTTGAGCGCCCAGTTGATCGACTCCGTTCCCCCTGAGGTAAAGAACACCTCCTCACTCGAGCACCCGATGAGATCAGCGACCTCCTCTCTCGCCTGCTCGAGTATGAGTGCAGCTGCAGAGGAAGGGAGGGCAGGGAGCTCACGACCTTGGCCACAGCTTCCTTCTCCTTCACTCCGTACCAGTGCGATGAGCTGGGATTTCCGAACCTCCCCTGTTCCATGTAAAAGAAAGGCATGAGAACGATGTTGTCTTGACTATGCACTTCCTCGTTCTCTCTCCTTCCTGGCCCCCAACCCCTCTCCCTCACTCCTCACCTCTCCCTTCTTCTCCCCTCCTCAGCTTCTTCCCACTGAGCGACAGGTGACCATATCTAACAATCTCTGATGTCTTCCTCTCTCTCTCTCACTCACTCTCACCTCTATGTACGGCTTCATCGCCTGCTGCACCTTCTCGTCCAACGGGGTCGTAGCGTTGTAGTCCAGGTAGACCATGGTCGCCATAATTTCACCCCACCTACCGTACTGACTTCAACACCCCTACCTACTGAAGTGAAAAACCTACCCCTTTAATTACAAGGTTTTTGGTATATATTTACCCGGTACTTGCGTGACCCCACCCTGAAAAATGTGCCGATCAACCAAGTGGATCAACAAGTGTAGGCTACTGACGAGATTGAGCATGAAAATACAAGATGAACGTGCGCAACCATTCTGATGTCTTCCTACATATCACACGAAAACATTTGAATCAGTTACAAAGTGATGAATGGAAAGAATCACAGTCATTCGTAGTGTAACAAGTAAGATTCTTGAATTTACAGACAGGAAAGGGGACATCGCTCACACAATGCATCGAGAGGACTGGGCTCTTCCATCTGAGTTTTAGATATGGTTCGAAGGTGTCATACTACTGAGGTTTCAAACTACATATAGTTGTCATACAACTATGTGGTGTTGTGAAAAAATTCATCGGCAATGAAACTCAAACGTTCGAATGAATCCATCATTTTCTACTCAGCGCATGACTCGCACAAAGAACAGAAGAATTGAAGCAAGTAGATATTCGTATTTCATTTTTTGCTGCAAAACTTAGAATACTGTGATGGATAGAAATCACAACACTAAATTCATCCCACAAGATCATCTTGCTCTCGTGAAATGAGAAGAGGTTGAATTCTAAAGCAATTAACGACAAAGGTTTACCAAGGTTGATATTCCTTCAGATCTCGCCAATGCTGCAAACAGGTCCATATCATCATGTTCTGCAAACTCATGCAAAATCATAAGTCAACTCTTTCTTGTACAGAAGAAACGAACTTATTCAAATACTCTTATGGACCCCAGTCAGAGCCATGAAAGCACAAAAAGATGTTCAATGAAAAACACGCAAAGGTGAGAACAAGTTAAATCAAAACAGGATGTCGCAGTGGGCTCTGCGGCGATAGCATACCACGCTGAACAATCACATCAGAGACCTCAAAACAGGAGAAACATGAAGACATCACCGAAAACGGCTGTTGAAAGCATTCCTGCGGGTGCAAGCTGCAATCCTTGACCAACATGGTGAATTGTTGAGGCAGCATTCTGTCATTGGCAGCCATGACCTGCTTCATGAGAACGCCTCAGCATCTCCGCAGCATGGTTTCTTTGCGGGGCGAACACATGAGTTGCACCAAAGGACATGGGTTTCAAGAGGAAGCAGATGTTGGTATTTCAGCAACGCAATCACATCAAGAAGGCAGGGTGTTTGAGATTGGAGCATGCAAACTACCTTCTGAAACAGCATGCTCGTGACGTCCTTCCCTCTCTCCTCTCCCCTCCCCGATGCCATCAGCGCCGCTGCTGCCTTGGTCAAGCCCATTCCAAGCGCCTCCCAAAATATCACGGCGATGCGGGGAGGAGGGGGGCCACAACTTCTTTTAAATAACGGTTTCCATCGCTCCGTTGCAATGTCAACGATAGAAGTAACGGAAGAATCCAGGATACAGCACAAGGCATGCATGGCAACAGCGACAGTAGGAGGGAGCAGGAGGAGCTAAGAAGGAAAGGAGGAGTGGCAAGAGGCGCGGCAGTGGAAGAGGGAGCAGGGAGAGGAGCATGGGTGGAAGGAGGAGCAGGGTGAGAGGAGTATCGTGCCAATAGATGAGGAGAAGAAGATTGCAAGTCGAGCATGTATGAAATCGGATATAGAGACTTGGGTGCGATGCAGGAGCATGATGAAATCAGAGATCGAGGCCGGATCAGGAAAGAAACTATGTTTTTGCATGCATCGGACTCAGAAAAAGAGGGGGTGTTTAGAATGTAGCTGTGAGGAACCAAGAAGTAATCATGTGTTGTGGATTCCTTGTAACGATTCTTCAGGGCGAGGACTATCTGCATGTGAAAAGCTCACGGAGTGCATCGAGATGCAACGGAGACAGGGCGTAAGAGCCAGGCACGATGACGAAAAGAGCTCAGATCAGGACCAGGATGACGACGAGGTCATCGGAGTGAAGTACGGAGACTTTGTGCTTGTAGCTTGTGAAGAAGGGCTGCCATTCATCGCCTTCATCTGCGAGCCTAAGGCTCACATGTGCAAGGGCACTGGGACTGTCAAGGTCATGTGGCTATACAGACAAGACGACGTGGACGCCAAGGTGCTCGTAAGAGAGTCCAAGAGGCTCAAGTGTCAGGTAGGTGGAGGGGTAAATGTAGTAGGGCAGTCACGAGGGCTGCAGCTGCTGGATCGCAACCGGGAGATTTTCTGGAGTTTCCACATGGATGAGTGCCCGTTAGAGAGCATGCTGCGCCATACGAGGGTGCTGGTGCCCTCCAAAGAGCCAGAAGGTCAGTGAAGATGAGAACATGACGAAGTTCTCCTCAACGTGCTGGCGCTCTTAGATCCGGACAAGCATGTGAAGCAAGACGAGATGATGTGCCGCTTTGTGTTTGATCCGATCAAGGAGAAGTTGTCTCATCTGAACTCGAGTAGGGAAAACTCATGCAGCATGCTTCTCTCTGACTTGAGCCTGGTCCTTGTGCGCAGAGCACTGGAGGACCGATTTACAAAACCACATTGAGAGGGCTAAGAGCATCAACAAGTAAGTTCTCTCGTTTGCGAGCCTCTGACTTTTGGATCGACCCTGTTTCATTATCATGACTTCATGTGGCCCACCTCCCTCCCTCCCTCCCTCCCTCCCTCCCTCCCTCCCTCCCTCCCTCCCTCCCTCCCTCCCTCCCTTCTGCTGCACCTCATCCCCTCGCCCCCGGGTCGCAAATGCCTCCAATTTCTGTCTCGCTCCCTCGATTGCCCTTCCTATCTGTTCATACGCGCATCAAGGTATCCGTATGCTATGAAGTCTTCCAAGTCCAAACCCTCGATATTGAAGAAGCCGGCTCGTCGCGAGGATGCTGAAGAGGGGGCGAGTGGTAGCAGGTGTGGACTTGTTCGTGCGGTCAGAATGTGCGTGAAAAACTTTCAAGTGCTCAGAAGAAACCGGTGAAAGAGAGTGAAGAGAGTCGAGCGAAGGCAACGGGCCAAGCAAGTGAGTCTGCTCAAAAGGTTGCAGAGAATGCAGGGCGAGACGCAAAGTCCAGGTAAAAAGGAGGAAGGAGGAGGAGAGGAGGAGAAAAATTTCCTTCTTGTTGACATGTAGCAGGGCTGAAGCTAGGATGATCGAGGCAGCTCTTCGGGCTTCACTTCAAGAACCAACTGCAGCAAGTTCCAAGGGTAGCAGCTTACCTAAGGCGGTCAACACCAAGAAGAATCAGATAGTCCAGAAGGAGAAGAGCAGGGAGGTAGAGGCGAAGCATGTGGAAGAGAGCGTGAGGATTAATCAAAGGAGGAGGAGAATCATTGAGGAATCTGACGATGAGCTTGACAACAAGAGGTAAGACGAAGCTCACACTTACATCTCCCCCCGGTTGACTCGGGCTTGCAGTGAGTCTAGTTCCAAGAGGCTCAAGGGGGCCAACCCGTCAGCGGCGTGGAAGCAGGAGAAGGTACAGGCAAACGTCAAGGACAGCTCCAACGTCGATCCCAAAGGCTCCCAACCCACCAGCTCCCGTGTGTGTAAGTCTGAGGAGGTAGACACGAGGCAGCACGAGCCTCCCAAACGAGGCGAAGGGGCTAAGAAGAAGGTGGGAGGCATAACCGTGCCCATCGTCAAGCTCGAGGAGGAGATCGGCTCGTCCTCTGCTGCTTCCCCGATGCTGATGCACTCGCGGGAGAGTGCGGTACGAGGAAGGCCATGGCTGCTCTCGCGCAAGATGATCCAGGGTGGAGGGTGCGAGCGGATGGTCGCAAAGCAAGGGAACATTCTGCAAGAGCAGCTGGCTGAGGTGACGTGGCAGAGCAACCGGCCGCAGCTGATGTCCAAGGATGCGCATGACGGAGTATCGGAGATCTTGGAGGAGACGAGGGGAGTGAGGCTAGAGGACGTGAGCGCCGTACGGAGGAGCGAGAGGGAGCATGCGAGGGACTGGATGTTCGACAGTGAGGACCTGGGAGGAGCAGGAGGGAAGAAGCTGAAGGAGCCAACGAGGGCGGAAAGGGAGCTGAGGGAGAAGGAGCGATACCTCGGGCATCTGATAGGGAGGGAGACAGCGACGAGACTGAGGGTCAAGGAGCATGCAGTGTATCGCCTGGTGGAGGCCTTGCAAGGCGTCATCAACCAGTCCGACCACTTCGTCGACTTCGCCTGCGGGAACAACAGGTTTGGCAGCATCCTGTGCCAGTGCTTCGGCCTGTCGTGGTCCTCCTACGACGAGGCCGTGCCGGAGGACAGGAACTACATGGGCAAGAGCTGGATGTTAGCTGGGCCCTCAGACGTCCCAGCGAACGTGGTCATAGGGATCTTCCCTCCACTGCACAAGGGACCGATCATGTGTGAGATGTACCTGCAGCATGCTCTCCAATTTCGGCCGAGGCTCCTCGTGCTGCTCGTACCAGCCTCATGCCGCTGGTGCCCGGACAAGAGGAAGTATGAGGAGCTGATGAGGAGGAAGGGCTTCTGCAGCGAGGTGGACTTTGCTACTGAGCAGGGGCATGGAGACCTGGCTCTGCAGCGAGTGAGCCTGGACCTCTTGATCCTCCGGCGGGTATGAGAACCGAGAAGGTCAGAGAGAATGTGATAATGGAAATAGAAATCGGCGATGGCTAGAAAACTGTCCAGCACATACAGCTGGGTGACTTAAAAGCTGGGAAAGAAGTGGGGAAGGGGTGGGGGATCAGTGCTGGCATGTCCTAACTTTCCCCTCCAGCTCTTCCGGCAAATCATGACTGCGATGACTTCATTCTTACAAGATTTCTTCATATTCGTGGCTCGTTGCTCGACGCAAAGTTAAACTCATGCTCCTGATCCTGATCCTGATCCTGATCCTGCAATTCCATACGTCAGCACATAACAACACTACTCCGGTTCCCCCTCACCTCCATCGCTTCCTGCGTTGTCAGTGAGCGGAGTAGGATTGTTCTGCAAGTTGGCATTCTGACAAAGAAAAAAACTGATCAGAGACAGGAGGCATCCACACAAAGATCACGTTGGTCTGCTTCTTGAAGGCCACAATCTCCTGGCAAGGAGGGGTACCCCTACCAACTCCGTGCTTGCCGTCCTTGTCGACTGATCCGGTGCCTTATTACACAGTCAAACACACGAGGCTGTCGACAGGGAGCATTCACAGTCAGGAGAAGTCTCGTCCTTCTCAGCTTCGTCGATGATGGACCCTGCGACGATGCGTGGAGAAAGCTTGCCGTTCACTACCTGCGACCGCCGTCAGGTTGTCACACTGTTGTGCTGCTTTTCCTACAGCCATGGTGGGAGCGTTCTCGAGCTCCTTCTCATAGTTTCCTGTCACACCACTGCATGCGCGTTACTCTGAAAGTGGGCGTGACGGCAGCGCAAGATACCTGGTGATGTACTTGGATTCCGCCCTGTAGTTAGGGAGAGATCCTCGCAACCAGGCCGCCCGCTTGTCGTCCAGACCGTCCAACACCTTCTGATACATCTTGGCACCGACCTTTCCGGTCACATCGATGTTGTCCTTGTTGGCAGCGTCAATGATGGCGTCAGCTACCGTCGCATCGTCCGAATGTGACCCGTCAACGTTGTTGAACTCTTCCGTCATAGTCTTCTCCATGGTTGGCCCGTTGGCTCCCATGATCGCCTGTGCCTCTACCTCATCCGTGGGAACGGAGCCAGTTATAGTGCCAGCTTGGTTGGCAGGCAGATTGTTAAGCTCATTATTGACATCGTTCTGGGCTTCATCCACCATGTTCTGGCCAACGACTATGTCTTCAAGAGCGGTACGTCTGACCTTAGAGCCGTCCTGGGTTGAGAGCGCGATGACAACGAGGCCGATCAGAATCACTGAAGTTGCGGCAGCAAAGAATTTCCTTTGGCAAACAAGTTAGTTACGCGGAGAGGAACATGCCAGAGAAAATTCCAAGGACGGTTAACAAGAAGTCGGCAAGATACGAAGAACGATCACTATTGTTGTAGTAGAGATCATCATTATGTCATGACATGCTTTCATCCCATCTTTCGATCATCATTTCCATCTCCACGACCTCACCAACTTAAGAACCACGTCTCTATCCATTGCGACACTCTCGTCCCATCACATTAGACAACAACAACAACAACAACAACAACAACAACAACAACAACAACAACAACAACAACAACAACAACAACAACAACAACAACAACAACAACAACAACAACAACAACAACAACAACAACAACAACAACAACAACAACAACAACAACAACAACAACAACAACAACAACAACAACAACAACAACAACAACAACAACAACAACAACAACAACAACAACAACAACAACAACAACAACAACAACAACAACAACAACAAGGACATCAGACTATCTGCATCAGTCTCGTGCATGGCAATCATCACGCTTCTCCTCTGTCGCTTCTCTCTCCTCACCTTCCATCTTTCCTTCCCCCTCGGATCTCCGCCAAGGGCGCCGTCAGGTGCTCCATTGTCATTGTCACCCGAAATAGCACTGATGACCCCTGTTACTCATCAGTACCCCGAACTGTCCATCTTCGCCTGAGCCTAGTATCATTCTATAGGATACTAGGGGCTCAGGTCCTATCCTTTGCTAGTACGGTACTACCCGATGATCCAACATTGCCGCTTCGGACCCCACCCCACTGGGCCGGGCCCGGCCGGGCCCGGTGACTCATGAGTCAGTGAGAGAGGCCCGGCGGCGCCGCGGGGCCGGCTGCCGGCCGCGCGGGCGCTGCGGGGGGCACTCTGAGTGACTGCAGCACTGTCCGACCGGGGCCAGGCTTGCGGAAAAAGTAATCGTACCTAACTTTGAGTAAAGACTGAGTCACTCAGTGAGTTTAGTGATACTATGATAATGCCGGCCCCCCCCCCGCCAGCCTGCCAGTCGGATACTAACCGATCATGGCACTGCCGCAGGAGCAAAACTAGCCTTGTCAGACATCCCTGAGTCAAGTCACTAGAACTTCAGGCGGCCGCCGGCCGAGTCGGAGGCTCGGAGACTGCGGCAGTGCTCAGTAATCTTTACGTGACTGAACTTTGAGTAAAAGTGACGGTGAGCCGCTCACCGTGAATCAGTATAAGAGAGAAAAAAAAAACGGCGTAGGGGGCTTCAAGTGACTTCAGGCGCGAGCCAAGGGGGCTCTAGCGCGGCCCACTAGGTCACTTTTCTTTACTCAAAGTTAAGTTAAAAATCAGTACGAGGACAATCAGGAGAGTCGAGGAGGCTTGACCCTGACACTGTCGCACAGGCCAAACGGCGAGAAGAGAAAAGACAGCGAGAACCAAACCCAATCCTGCCAACTGCTGTCCCCCAAACTTAACTGATACCTTCACTTAACTGCGCGCTGGACAATACCCCCCCGCCGCCATGCCAGCGATGTCGCGGTGGCCGCCGCCGAAGGAATGAGACGCATACCGGGATGCACCCGCGATGATGGCAGCGTAGGACAGGGAGGCCTTGAGCTGACGAAAGATCCTGGACCGGATGCGTTTGCAAGTCGGATCACCTGAGACGTCTTGCGAGGCCGAGAGACCATCCAGCGCTGCCGTTTCCTTGTTCGCCGAGCGATCCGCCAGCCACCACAGAAAGCGCAACGCATCGTCCTGCAAGAGGCCATCAGTGCTGGCGATGATGGGAAGAAAGGCCTTTGGCGGGACGTGCTGAGCATATGCATTACGATGCCCTCGGATCTTCCGCTGTGCTGCCGCTTGCAGTTTGCTCCGAGCGAGGTCCGGTATTCCATCATTGTCAAAAACATGTGACATGCTGAAGTCCAGGATTAACCCATGCCATCCGCCTCCAGTAGCCATCAGTTGTGGAAGTTCAAAGTCCCCTACATGATGATCTTCAGGGCCATGTTGGGAAACGTTCTGCCTGGTGCCGGGTACGCCCTGCACATGGACGCGGCATCTCACTCCGGAATCTTTGATGAGGGTACTGAGGACGGCATTGCACTTCTCATGCGCATCAGTCCATAACTGGCTGCGGTGCCTGCAGGTTGCCATGTGTGTGGTCCCCCCAGGATGACGGAGAAGATGATGGCATCTATCGCAGTGCGGCGGGAGGTCAACCGGCAATCCATGAAGAAAACTTGTCAGCGGCAGCCACCAAGCTGATGGGCTGCTGCTCAAAGATCCCAAGGTTTGTACTTTCCATGATCGAGTGCCAAATCGTGCGCTGAGGGGTAAACTGAGACAGAAGTTCATCAACCGGGTGGGCTGGTACTCGAAGGGGAGTAGAGAAGCTGGAGTGGTGTGCCAACAAAGATCTCTGGCGCTCAGAAAGGTGAGCCCGAATACTGCGGAACCGAGGAAACTCCGAGAGGAACTGAGCCGTGAGCTCCCGCTGGGCGGGGATGAAAAGCGCACTGCCCGACGTCCCAAATAATTCCGGCGAGGGGGTCCAGCCATTGTCGCACGCCTGAGGAAGCTCCGCCAAGGAGGTGTACGCCGAGATGCCCTGCTCCATCAAGTGCCTGTGAGTGTCTAAGAAGGCAGCCAGCATGGGGACAACATCCCCAGCGTCCGCTTGCTGCGGTTGGCGGATTCGAAGCTCAGTGTCAGAATTGATCCGGTGGAAAAGTGGCGGTGTAGGTAACATCCAATGCTGGAAGATGGCAATTTCACCCGCCCATTTGAGAAACTTGGCAGTCGCCGACCAGAATGCGGTGTGGGCCACGCCCTCCTGCGGGGTGAACCCATCTCCTCCAGCACTATAAGGCAACTGACGTTTGAAATAGGCAAAGTGAAGGTCAGATGGAGGGGTGTCAGGGGCAGGTTGCAGGTCAGATAAACCCTCCTGTGCCTGGTTCTGTGGCCACTGAAACACCTTCGCCAGGAGACGGAGATTCGCGACGTCAAAGCACTTGCACTGGGCAGCTGTCAAGGCCGGGGAGATTCCACGCAAGAAGTATTGGAGGGTGGGAACGTGGGTCGTTTTCAAGAGCTGCTTGAGACCCAACGCAATGGGAAATTGTTCCAACTGGGTCAATTCAGCATTGAGGGCATTCACCTTGGCAGTGATAAACTCTTGCTGGAAGGACTGAGATCCTATCGGGATACCTCCAAGGATGATCCCCTGGCCGCGGAAGGCAAACTGCTGCAAGCCCGGGTACCTGCTGCAAATATGCTCTTGGATGGCTTGTTGCTGACTAGATTGAAGTTCGCACCAGGACGAGGAGAATATCTGCGAATCTCTGGGTTGAATCTCCAATCCTAGCTCTTGTTTTAAAGTATCAACCAGCGATGCAGTGGCCTGTGCGGCAACTGAGAGCTTTCCAATAACAGCCATGTTATCCGCATAGGCCGGGAAGACACAGTCGGGAAAGGTCTCTGCGACTTTGACCAGGGAAGGGAAGGTGGTGTGCGCAAAGAGAGCCATCGCCAAGGGGTCCCCCTGAGAAACTCCCGTGGTGGCCGAAAAAGCCCGAGTCTCTCGCTGATGTTTCAGAAATAACTTACCTGCCTGGCCATAATATTGATGAACATACGGAAGGACTCCTTGGGAAAAGTTTTCACAACGATGCTCGGGAGCAAGGAGGATGTCAAATAGCCGTTGGCGAGAGATCTCATTGAAGGCATTTCTTGCGTCGATCATGATGATTACCGTGGGATCAAAATTATCAGACTCACCTTCGCCCTGGTCTGGGAATGGGTTGGCAAAAGAATAGGGTCCTAACAGGCATTCGATGGTCTTGCAGAATTTGAGGCAACCTTCCTCCAGACCCACGCAAAATTGCAGGACCCGAGAGTGACTGAGGGTGAAGTGGCTCTCTAAAGATTTTCGGTAGAAACGACAGAAGATGCTAGACACAATCCTTCGCTCCAGGTCCCCTATCACAATAGGTCGGATTCCGCTCTTTTCCACTGACTTGGCAGCAGGAATGAATCGCCCCCCTCTGGTGTATTCCTCGAGGAAAGCGCCCGAAGGGATTCCCAGCGCGATCGGCTTCAATATGAGGTTAATGTATCGCTGTTTGTGATCATCATGCAGTCTGAGAATGTGTCGCAGGTGCTGGAACGGTCGCCAACCAAATTGATCAGGGGCCGAGGAAGCAGTGAATCGCCGCAGGAATTTCCCTACCTCTCGCTGATCTAAAATCTTGTCAAGCAACGAGACCGGTTCATCGGCGATGGCATCGTCGAGCTGAGCACTTAGCATTTGCCTTGAGGAGCCGACTGCGTCTAGGAGTGTTGGAGGAATGGGGTCCAGTCTCGTCGGAAATTTCTCACGAGTTTGCTGCCATAGCTGCTCAAATGGATCTGGGGAGAGGCCATGGCCCACAAGCGCCTGTCGAGCTTTCTTCATATCTCGATTTTGGTAATGCTCAACAGCCGAGAGGATTTTCCTTTTCTCGAACTGCTCGCTCTCCATCACTGGCTGCTGCACGCCCTCTCTCGCACGGTCAGGTCCTTGTGGGCGACCTGCATTTTGACGGTTAGGTTGTTGGCGCCTACCTTGCGGTGCCCGCGGTCTCGTGCCTCGTCCCGACCCAGTTAGTCCCGCCGTGGGCTGCTGCGTGACATCCTGCGGATCTCCACCGCTGCCAACCGCTGGGCCGTCTTGGTCAAAGGAAACACCCTCTTCTAGTTTCAGCAATGTCCCCCAACGCCCTTGGAGGAAATGGTGGATACGGTAGCTCACATCTCGGTTTTGTCGCGAGATTGCAAGAACTGGATTCACTCTCAGCAGGAGCAGTGGGAGACAATGCCACAAGCTCCGGATAATCTAGGCTTCCTCGCAATGCAAGTCAGGGTAACCTTGTAGCAGGTCTAACGTAAACTGTAGCGCACTCTTCCATTTATCAATCGTCTGGCGATTGGGGTGTTTGATGGTTGTAATGGAAGGATTACGAGCCAGGAGTGCCGGAAGCTTATGTGGTCCCTGTTGAGCAAAGAGAGGGAGGGCTCTGTGCCAATTCGACGTACCACAAGGCATGTCTTGCGGACGCAGATTATGAAAGTAAGCCGCTGCGCTAGATTGCGTGCCAGGGTCCTCTGGGAAAAGATTTGCCGGTTGAGGAGGGGGCGGTGGGGGTGTAGGATTGACCGTAGGCTGATCGGTGGGTGTCCGCTGGGAGATGGATCGGCGAAATCTTGCCTGCTTCCGAGGTCTTTGGTTCCCCGAACCTCCTCCAGATCCAGCGGCGGAGGAGGCAAAGTCATCCTGCGGAGGAGACGCTGCAGAAAGAGATTGCCCTGCCAGCATGTCAGGAGTCCGTAGGGGTTCCTGCTGTGAGCGTGGCTCAGAGTCAGAGGAGCTCTCTGGGGACACAAGGCCTGTGTAGGAAAGTGGGACGACGAGCCCGGCATGCCAGTCAGTAGAGGATCAACAACAGAACTGTGAGGACGGAGGACGGCAGGCCGCTTGTGCCGCGCCATGATGTCTCACAGTGATGATGGAAGTGAGAGCGGATCTTCACGCTTCCCTTGTCGCTGTTCCCTCGCTCTCGCCGTCACCACCGAAATGAAAGTGGCGAGTAGGCGCATTTCCACTCACTTACGCCTGTCCGATTGCCAGGTAGTAGGCTAGAATAACGAACTTCCGAAGTTCCGGAATCCGATCACGGTGCCCTGGCAACTTGTTTACTACTGGCAGGCCTGATTGAGGAGGGGCGGCTCATGTCGACCGGCCGATCCGGTAGTAGCATAACTAGGGATCCACACGACAGTGACCGTCACATATAAGTGATATGAAACTCCAACGACCCCTTGCGGCCACCACAGCCGGAGGCTCCGAGTCGGGGTACGGTCGCTGTCACCAGTCACTTTACGTGTTTCGAATCATTCGGTACCGTAGTAGTACGGTGGGTCCGTGGGTTTACATCATCATCTTAAAACATTGTCTCATGACACGCCAACATGGGATCCGATCATCATGCGTCAGGGTCTGTGTATTCAATCCTGATTCGTTGGTTGAAGCGGTGGAAGGTGAGGGGTACTCCAAAGCTCGATGTCCCAATCTTGGTTGGCGACAAGTTCCTACCAAGAAGTACTACTAGCTAGTAGTTTACTACTGTACCGGCGGTGCCTGTGCTTCCGAGGCTCGGACCGAGACCTTGTCGGAAGTTCCGCGCGTTCGGCAGATCCCGAAAAAAAACATTGAGGCTTTTTAAAAGCAGGTCATTGCGGAAGGATGGAAGTGATGAGCACGGGGAGTGGTTAGAGGCTCAAGAAGCAGAGCCTGGCAGACAGCTGAAGAGAGTATGATGATGACAGTGTGATGAGATAGATAGCCCCGTAGCTTGCACTTGTCAAACCTCATAATCCAAGAAAATGTTGGCTCACTGACTCACCTACAGGCATATCAGCGCGAGCATGACCAAGATCAAGTTTGCTTGCATACCATGCATGGATGCGAAAGTAAAGTGTGACAACTTCCAGCCATGCTCGAGGTGAGGACCAGTAAGAGAGGAGGTGCCATTTGTTTTATCGTGTCGTGTTTGGAGTGAAGCGACTCTTTTCTCAACTTGTCATGTGATGGCGGATGCAGATGCGTCAAGCACAACGTGCAAGGGCTTTGTGTCAGACTAAGAGGAGCCAAGCCCTCATCCTCGAGGAGCTTGGTCGCTTGCGATGCGTGCAGAAGATCCAAGGTCAGGTGCGACGAGGGTCGACCCTGCTCACGCTGCAGGGCTCGATCGAGAGAGGAGGAGTGCATGTACGAGGATATGGAGCTGATCGTCATAGACGACGGGAGGAAGGATGAGGAGCATTTAGACCTTGTGCTAGTGCATGAGAGGAGGCGGATGGGAGAGCTATGGGTGGAGAGACCGCTGGACTTCTGGATCCGAAGCATGTCGTTCGACAAGCCGTCAGCTCTACGGGAGCAGATGAACTCAATGGGGTGGCCGGATCGCGTGCTGGCGAGGCACTGGGAGTTCGGCTTCAGCTCGCAGGAGCTGATGAACACCTTCCTCTGTCTTCCTCCCTACCTGCAGCAGGTGACGCGACGAGCGCTGCATGCGGTAGAGATCATCGTGGCAGACAAGATGGAGAGAAGTCGGGGATGGCAAGACCAACTGCTGATGGAAGGAGGCGAGACGGAGACGAAGCCAGACCTGGAGGTAGACCGAGCCTTCTACGACCAGCAGAGCTTCGGGGTGGTGAAGCAGCATCTGCATCCGTCGACGGGGCAGCGAGCGCACGTGTTTGTTTCCGATGCCACGTCGAGGCTTGTAGGACTGCATGCGGAGGAGCTGCTGGCGAGGATAGCAAACAGAGAGCTGTCCTTGCTCTCAACTGAGTTCACCTACTTCTGTTACGTGATGTTCGGTACCTGGTCCTTTGCAGTCAGACCGGGGCAGCCGATGGCCTTGTTGATGAGGCTTCGAAACTTCAGAGACGAGACGGGAACAGAGTGTGTGGTCGCGAGGTTGATACAGCAGCAGGAGTTCGATAGCTACGGGCGACCAAGAGCGATAAGGACTTTCCTAGTCCCGGTGAGTCGAGGGGAGGGGAGAGAGAGTAGAGAGCTGAAGCCAGGGGTGGTGCTTGTTTGGATACAGGGGTCAAGTGAGGGTACCGATCTAACATCCCCTGCTTCCTGCGGGGCACTGCAGGTTGACAGGGAGGAGTACAAATCAGCTCAGGTGCCGTCAGACAGGTCGACTTCGAGTATCCAGAGGTTCTTGAACGCCGGACGAGACTACGAGACATGGACCAACGACTTCGTGTCCGACCTGTACGCGGTGAGAACTTCTTTGGGGAAAGGGAGGGAAGGGAGGGAGAGTAGCAGCATGCTGACTGTGCACGTACGGTGATGACTGCAGGAAGAGACAATCCTTGGAATGCAGAAGTCGAAGGAAGGGATGGAGCGTCTGTACGCGCTAGGCAGAGAACTTGAGAGGATGTACCAGCCGTTCCTGGAGCTGGCGGAGAAGATACTGCAGGAAAGAGTCGGCGAATCATCATGTAGCTAGACAATGAGATCTGAGAACACTACCGTACCGTTCGGTAAAAAGACCTGGGATGACTCGTGACCAGCGGCCCGGGGGGCAGCCCGGCTGAGGGCCGCTGACGCCGGTCACTGGGGTGTATCATCCACAGCTGCGGCTCGATCCACCACGGTAGACCGTCCCTCGGACACTCAGATGATTTGGGGCCTCTTCCAGTCCCCGACATGATCAGAGCAAGGCCTACTAGCAACGCCTACGCGCGCTCGGAGGACAACAGCCTCGACAACAACAACAAGATCTCGCTCACCGACCCCGTGCCGAGGGACGACGGCTCGTATCCGCCGTTGACCGACATCTCCGACATCTTCCAGCAGGTGGAGAACTACATCCTGAGCGGCGACGTCAGGCCTGGCGTGAAGCGGACGGAGAAGGCGCTCCTCTCCTTCTCGATGACTCGCTGGTGACCGACTTCCTGGGGCTCGGGTCAGCCTACTTCGACCCCTCCCTCGGGGTTCTGCAGCACACCCTCCCCAACCTCGCAAGTTTACTTCCTAGTAAACTTAGAGACTTCTATCTTCTGCTTCTCTATCTTCTTCATCCTTACTTTACTCGTGTCGTTGACAATCTCTGTGTTGTGTATACAACACTCCTCCTTCTTCAACGCCGAGCTCGACCGCATCCTCGGGCCCGTGCTGCACCCGGACGAGGAGCTGGCGGACTGGGGCTACCTGGGCCTGCAGTACGAGTACAGTGACGGTGCCTTCGAGTCAGGCTACGCCTCCCTGGCCGAACTGGCCTCGGCAGCATTCGCCAGACCCGCTGTCTCAACGTGAACTTCAACACGACCGAGCCCGGCGTCTCACAGAACCTGGTCTCGCCGCAGGTTGAGCTCTGCGCGCAGGACGGGAGCTGCGAAGTAACTGCTATCATTTTGCTCCCAAGCGTCTCATCAGCTGAGAAACATCTCGATAAACTCGGAACTTCGCTGCATCAGGAATTGGGATTAGTCAAATTAAAATTACGATCAGTCAAATTAAAATTACGATCAGTCAAATTAAAATTGGGTGCCGACGGCAGAAAACTTTAGTCGTACAATTTCAGCGAGAACAACAAGAGAATTCGAATGTGCAGGATGCACAATTATATATCACCAGCAACACGGACTTGGCTCGTTCTTTCTAGCAGCTTGAATTGAATCCTGATCATCGATATCTTACGTGCTTTATTACAAAGTTGCGAAAAATCGAGTTTACGAAACTTCCATTTGGTTTAATTCATTCTGATAATCAGTTTCAAAAATTCTCAGAGAATGTATTGACTGGAATTGACAAGTGTTTCTTAGTGTTATGTTGACGATGTAGTGATGGTCTCATATGGTACACTGGAGCATCACAAGCAATTGATTCATTGCTCGTTGTTGCAATCAATTGCTCATGTTGCGCTTTCGAGAGGAGAAATTGTTCGTCAAAAAGAAAAAGTGTTATTAGGAGATAAAATCTCCTAATTTCTGAATTTCTTAGGTTTCAGAATCCTCTCAGCGATTTACGCCACCTACACCGATGTCCCGCTCAGCCCGGCTGGCTCCCAGTGAACGAGTCGGGCAGTGTGCCAGGCTCAGTCCGGACGGAGTCGTGAGCCGCGCGGCCCGGCCGCCGGCCACCCCCGCGGCCGGGGCCCGGGCGGCCCGGAAACTGTCGGAACTGAAGTTGCCCGGGCCTACCCGGACTTGACAGTAGACATCTGGGGCCTCTCCCAGTGAAGGGGCAGCATGGCGGTGAGGATGAGCCGAGACGGAGCCGACCGTGCCATGGAAGATGAGAGCGATGGAGAGGGAGGGGACCTGAAGGAAGGGGAAGAAGGAGAGGAAGGGAGAGGGAGAGGGAGAGGGAGAGGAATGAACGGGGATAGGCAAAGGAAGGAAGAGGAAGGGAGAGGAATGAACAGGGATAGGCAAACGAAGGAAGAGGATAGGAAGCAAAGAGGAGAGGAACGGAAGAGAAGAAGAGAACGCTGAAGCAGTTGACATACATGCAAAGAGATCGTCAAGAAGGAGAGAAGAGAAGAAAGAGAGATAAGAAGCGGTTTCCAAGCTAGCTGCGATCAAAGTTGATGAATGACGAGAAGAGCAACAAACTGATTGATAGGACAAGATATGATGAACACGGCATTACTGTCGTTCTGACACTTCCTTCAGCTTTCATGCACGAGGATGGATTGAGTTCAAAGAAATGATCGCGTAAACAAGATGGGACTACGTTTCAACTTCTTTGCATGCAATCTTCTGATTATACAAACTCTGATAATCATAGCTTATGGCATCATGACAAGACACGATGGGTATGGCACACAGCAGAAGATTGATCCGGCCAGGCAAGCGCAGCTCGATCAAGCTCAAGGTCTGTACCTCTTGTTCCCGTTGCACTTGCTAGGTCACGCGCTGCTAACAGCTCTCCGCCCACCCACGCCTGCTCCCCAAGAGTCTGAGTACGGTCAGCCCGACATGCCCTTCATGTTCGGTTCGTGTGACCAAGACTTGACGTCTCCCTCATGACTCGTGCCT
Source organism: Guillardia theta CCMP2712 (assembly GCF_000315625.1). Classification (NCBI taxonomy): domain Eukaryota; class Cryptophyceae; order Pyrenomonadales; family Geminigeraceae; genus Guillardia; species Guillardia theta. The sequence goes on from NW_005434632.1 coordinate 450,613, forward strand.
CAGATTTGAACATGTATACCTTCCTCGGCATGTGCCTCACCATGACGTTCCTGAGGAAATACGCCTACACCTCTCTCACCATGTCCTTCTTGATGAGCTGCCTGGCGCAAGAGTGGTGCTCGCTCTTGCTGCAATGGATCGACGCCTCCTACTGTGAGAGCTTGAAAACCAAGTTTGCGCTGGTTGGATGTCCGTACAGTAAGAACCCAAGTCTCACTCAGGTATCGCCAAGAAGAAGCTTCGCTTCTGTCTCAAGTTTCTTGCTTCACAGTTTGAAAACTATCAACGTACACGCGCCTGCACGTGCAGTGGACTATCAAGCATAAATGGCTTGCCGCCTTTAGCCCTCCAGATTTCAGGTGAGATGCAGTCGGGTCAAGCAGATAGTCCTGACACCTTGTCAAAAGATTTCTTGAAGGGTCAGTATGGAGTTGTTGCTGTCTTGGTCTCCTACGGTGCCCTATTGGGGAAGGTCCTTCTATCTGCAAAACCAAGATTTTGCTCTCCTCTGACGTACCGTCGACGACTGTAGGTGAATCCGCAGCAGATGATGCTGATAGTTGTCATCAACGTTGGAGCCTATTGCGGGAACAAGTTCTTAAGCGTCGATTATCGAGGAGGCGTAGACAACACTGGGAGGTAGGCGCTAGATCTCGAAGCCTTGTAGGAGCCTTCTGAACTTGGGCCTAGTCTTTACACCACCCACATCTTTGGAGCTGCTTATGGTATCGGATGTGCCATCGTCGTATCAGGCAAAGGTCTGAGCAAGAACCCGGACAACTCATCGCGATATCAGAGCAACAATTACGCCATCCTGGGTGCGACGAAGTGTCTTCAAGTGACGTCGCGATGCCCTGACGACGACGTTGCAGGGTCTCTGTTCATGTTTGTGACGTTCCCTTCCTTCAACTCCTACTGGGCCCCTGCCTCCTTGAGGGTGTTCGTGGCGACCAACACGTTCGCTGCTATGATGGCGGGAGGAATGTTCAACTTCATATGGGCAAATTTGGTCTACCCTGAGGGCCCTACAGTCATGCACCTCCAAGACGGAGTACTTGCGGGTAGGCTGAGCCCCCCCCTTCCCTGCCTCCCATAGAACCTGACTTGTGCCGACCCCTCCTCCTTCCTCTCCTCCCTAGAGCCCTTGACTCTTGACACTCCGTGCAGCTGGAGTAGCCGCGTCGACTCCAGCGTGTATGTTCATCGATCCAGTGTTTATGATGTTGGTCGGTGCTGGTACGACGACGAAGGCATCTGCTGGAGGTTGAGACTGACAGTCATGGCAGGGGGAACGCTGTTAGCAACCCTCTCGTTCCATTACCTGCAGCCCATCATCGCGGATCAGGACACACAGGGGATCGCGAGCCTGCACCTGATCCCTGGGCTCTGGGGGGCGACGGTTATGATCTTTGTGTGCATCTTTGGGATCGACAACAACACTGTGGTGCGTCTCATGGAGCAACAAGAGTTATCACTCTCCCTGCTCAACCTGCTGCAGACGCTCCGGAACGCGGACCTGATTGACACCATCATGCCGCATTACGGAGACAAATGGGCTTCGACCGAGACGCAGACCATCATCGTTGCTTTCAGCATCTTCGTCGGAGGATTGTCAGGAGCAGCTACGGGAGTCGTTGCCAAGCTAACATGTTCGAAGTCAATCTTTCATTACAAGAGCACTGACTCTTGTTGGTTCACAGCAAAAATCTCCATTGGAGGAAGCTATTCGGATCATGGTGACATATGGTGACTGCCGAGGAAAATTCCGCTGACATGTGCTTGTCGCAGTTTTCTGGATCGTTCCAGACGACTTCACTCACATCGGTGAGGATGATGCTGGCGAGAAGGTTCTGTAGAAGAAAGCAATCTTATCGAGAGCTGGCCAACCCTCCCGTCCTTGACGTCTGGCGCTCTATCTAAATCCGCAGATCACCAGGAAGGGACTCGACTCCCTTGCCCAGCCCTGGTCCAGCTGTGGTTAGCAGGCGGAACAGCTCAAGCAAGCTCTTACCAAGCCCCCGAATCCAATCTTCATCATCCTTCTCTCCAGCAGCTCTTTTCTTTTTGGAAACCTTAAAATCTTCCTCGTCCTCCTCGTCCTCTTCTTCATCATCCTGTTCCTGCTCGTCCATACCCTCTAAAATGCCCTCCTGGGCATACGTCGAGTACCCTGGAGGGGAGTCAGCATGGCGGTTGAGGTGAGCAAGAGGATACCAAGGTCCTCGTCGACTTCGTAGGGAGAAGAAAGGGGAGGCCACATGACGGCGTTCTCGTCCGCGTCCACCTCGTACGTCTCCTCCCATCCCACGTTCACCTGCTCTCCTCTCAGCTCCGGCAGCCTCCCCTCCCCTCCTTCCACCTTGAGCTGCTCAGACCGAACGTGCTCGTCCTCCGACAGGCTGACGCCGCTCTTGCCAATTAGCCGAGTCCGCATCTCCTCCATGCCCTGAGCGAACACCTGCATCGACTCGTCCTCGAGCCGCTCGTCTGCCGTGGGCCGTCATGCGGGGAGGTCGAGGAAAGAGGAGCAGCGCAAGTCACCGAGCTCGATGGAGTAGGTCAGGTCGTCGCTGACGGGAAAGCGATCCATGAGGGTGAGGGCCCTCCTGGCGTTGAGGCGGATCTCCGCTCCTACTCCTCGCTCTCCCGGCACGTAGGGCAGCCTTGGGATCTTCGAGGAGCAGGCGGGTCAGAGGAGGGAGGCGGATGACGCGGGACACACCTGGCGGAGGATGTCGAGGACCCGGCGGAGAACGCGGATGACGTCTCCCTCTTGCATGGACGTCATGGCGAGCAGCGAGTTCCATGATGTTCCTGCGGGGAAGGAGCGGGTGAGAGGCGGAGGAGGAGGAAGAGGACCGGACCGAGGGCCCAGGCCTCAACGAGCCCTGCGAAGGAAGGGTCGAGAGGAACTTCAAAGGTCAGGCCGTTGGCGAGCTGGGAGGCGATGACGCGAGACTGCATGTCTGACGCCTGCTCGACGAAGTCTTGAACCTATTGGACGGTTAGCCTCTTCTCCTCCACATCCCCCCCCCCTGCCATCCCCTCCTCCATCATCCTGCTCCTCTTCCTCCTTGCCCTTTCCTCCTCCCTTCAACCTCCTCCTTGTCTACCCACTCCCGTCTCCTGCTCTATCTTCCATCCTCTTTCACCTTGGGAGAGGCATCGAAGGCGATGTAAATGTCCGGCCGGTTGAGGTCAGAAACGACGCAAGACTGCTCGGAGATTCAGTATCGTGTCCGGCAGCCCAGGGTATGAAGGCGAGGAGGTACAGCGGGAGGGAGGGGGATGCAGAAGTGAAGTTTGAGTTGCAGAAAACCAGACAATGAAAGGAGGAGTGAGGTGAATCCGAGGAGGAGTAGGAGTAAGAGGAAGAGGAGATGGAGGAGGAGGATGAGGAGGAGATGGAGGAGGAGGAGATGAACAATCCAAGGAGGAGGAGGAGGAGATGGAGAAGATCTATTTCCGCACCAATGCTGCTGCCAGCTCATGCGGGCCGAGCTCATAGAGGATATCGTTATAGAGAAGAACCGACCCGACCCACTGAAGAAAGCAGATCAGGAGGATGGAAGGAAAGAAGCAGGAAGTTGGAAGCAGAAGCAGGAAGCAGGAGCAGGAAGCAGGAAGCAAGAAGCAAGAAGCAGGAAGCAAGAGGCCTCACAAGAGAATTGTCGGCATTCAAACTGGCAACCAACTTGCCGACGTCTGTCACGTTGTTCTCGACTAGGAAGCCGAAGTCTCTTAGACTGCAACAAGAAGGTGAGGGAGGAGAGAGAGACACAAAAGATAGGAGCTGATGGTTGAGAGAGGAGGAGAAGAGGAGCGAGGGAGGAAGAGGCAGGGGGAGTAGAGCCAGGAGATGAAGATGGCTGGTGAGGAGGAGGAGAGGAAGGGTGAGGAGAGGGGGGGGGGGGAGAGAACAAGAAGGTTATAGGAGGAGCAGGAGGAGGGAAGGCAATCAGCGAGTACGTTGCTGCACAGTTGATAAATTCGTTCCAGGCAGGGTTCTCAACACTGGCCGAGGGGGCCTGTCAAGCCGCAAGAAAAAGTCATTTGAGTTGGTCACAGGTCATGGCGAGTCACTTCAGTCGCCTTCTGTCGGAGGCGACCAGTGGCGATCTGATCCGAGATGAACTTGTAGGCTCGGAGGAGCTGAGAAACGTCGTGAGCCACGGCCCAGCTGAAGGGCTGCAGGGGCTCTTTACCTCCTTCCTGTCCTCGCGTGCGAAGAGAGGATGGGAGGTCAAGAGAGCTTCGACGTGGTTGACCCGGTCTTGTTGCGCGAGGACCTCAGGAGGAGTCTTGGGCTCCTGCAGAGGGAGAGGAGGAGATTCAAACATGTGCCGCTCCTGTGGACCCTCGAGTTCACCTCAACGACGGGGATGCTGAGGAACGAGTGAGTGGGGAGGGAGAGGAGGAGGCGGTCAAGGAACCTTGCAGCGATGGCGGCCAGCTCCCTCGGCGCAACCATGAGGTAGTCGCCGCTTGCTCTCTTGATCGCACTCCGAGAGGAGATCTTGGCGATGAGCTCGTTCACGTCCACTCTTGCTCCCTGCTCGTCTACCATGGAGACCTGAAGGAAATTCTCCCTCAGAGGTCCCAGCAGCAGCCAACCAGGAACACGTACCGGCTCGCTCTCCAAGTCAACGTCCACAATGTCTTTGGGTGTGACGACCCTGCCGGGGGCCTTGAGAGGGGCCGAGGACGGCGGGCCGGCAGACGAGACTCACCGGTAATCGTTGGTGGAAGTCAGGCAGACGAAGTAGTTGGGAGTTGATATGTCCAGCAGCTGGTCGGACAGGAGGCCGAGCAGGACGGCAGACTCCGGGCGATTGTCGCTGACGGGGAACAGATCAGTCAGGGGGAGGGGCAATGAGTGGGAGCTGTCACGTTGCATCTTTGCGCGGGGTGAGGAGGAGAGGAGTGCCTGGGGAGCAGTACGGAAGAGTGTCCTGAGGAGAACAGGAGTGAGAAGGGTTGGAAGAGAGAGAAAGGAGGGGGAGGCGGGTGCAGGGAGGGAGAGAGGGAGGGATGGGGTGGAGGGAGAGAGGGAGGGGAGGGCAGGGGACCGGGGGAAAGGGAGGAGGGAGGAGGGAGGAGGGAGGAGGGAGGAGGGAGGAGGGAGGAGGGAGGAGGGAGGAGGGAGGACCTCGAAAACAGAATTCATCCGCTCTTGAGCCTGTTTGAACGAGTTACACGCGACGTAGCGGGCCATTGATCTACATCCACCTGCTGCAGAAGAATTCTCAAAACTCTCTGCTCAGTTTTCAGCCTCTGCGTCAACTTGGCGAAATTCTGCAACTCCGATTCTTCGACGGTCGCAAGGAGATCCTGTGGGATGAGATGAGGGAATGAAGGACGAGGGGAGGGGGGAGGAGAAGAATTGCTGAACGAGGCAAGATAGAGAAGGAGGACCACAAGGATAGGCAAACAGCAGGTGAGAAGAGGGAGGGGAGGATGAAGTGAAAGGCTTCAGCCCATCAGACTCACTTGCGCTGCCTGCACCTCCATCTCAACGTCTTCCGCACCGTCCGACTTGCCGCGTCTCTTGATCGACGCTGGTTGCGCATGACACCTCAGCCATGGAAGCAAGTCGGGCTCGGCGTCTCACCGAGGAAAGAGCCGAAGGATCGCTCGACGATCTTCTTGCACTCCTGCGCCCTTGTCAACTCGGCAGGAGACTGGGAGCAGGAAGGCACCTGGATGGGTCGGTCTTGGAGCAGGTTCAGCACCATCCCGTACTTGGGAGAAAACTTCGATCGGAGGGGATCCGCATCCTGAGAAGGAGGGAAGACGTTAAGGTGCCATGGCACAAACACGCTGGAAAGGTGAGGAAGGGGAGGGTGCAGGGATGACAAATCTTGAAGAGGAGGAGGAGGTGGAGGAGGAGGAGAAAAAGGGGGAGGACGAGGGTGGGGAAGACAGAGAAGGATAGCAGCAGTAGGAGGAGGAGAAGGAGGGGAAGAAGGGGGAGGAGGAGGAGGAGGAGGAGGAGGAGGAGGAGGAGGAGGAGGAGGAGGAGGAGGGGAAGAAGGAGAAGCAGCAGCAGCAGCAGGAGGAGGAGAAAGGGAAGGCTGAGGACTTACCTTCATGACGAGGGTGAAGGCTTCGGGAGCTCCTTCCCACTTGCTCCTCATGATCACCGAGTGACCGACCTGAGGTCACCGGAGGCGTCAGAGCGGGTTAACCTCCTCCTCTCCCTCACCGTGTCCTTGCCCCTCCTTCCTGCCCTCCCGCACATCTGCCTTAGCTCGTTGGAGGTCAGGCTGAGGAGGCACAAGGTGAGACCCAGGCGCTCGACCATGACACGGGTCTACCTCGTCACTCCGTCGGAGGTTCTCTTGGACAGAGAGCTGATGACAGTCGTCCTTGCTGGCATGTTGATGCCTGCTGCCAGCGTCTCCGTGGCGAACACAACCTGAGGGGCGAGGTAGGTAAGAGCGAAGGAGGACAGGAAGTGCGAGGGAAGCAGCCGCCGATGAGGGAGGTGCGATTGAGGGAAAGGTGAACCCAGCAGGAAACGATAGGGCGCGTGAGCAAGGAGGAGGGGAGAGGAGAGGCAAGGAGAAAGAGTGCGAGAAGAGAAGAGAAAGAGGAGGACGAGAAGGGAGAAACCAGAAAGAGAGCAACAGGAGGAGAGCGGGATGGAGTTAGGAGGAGCAAGGAGATGGGATGAATCTTTGAGCAGCATGTTCACTTTGATCAGTCCATCCTGGAAAAGCTCCTCCACCAGCGCCTGCACAAGACCCTTACTCTCCACTCCTCGAGTGTCTTCGTGCACAGAAGCTTCTCTTACCTTCCATAGGGGAACCAGCCCAGCATGATGAGACGCAATTCCACGGAGAGCAAGCCTGTTGTTGAAGTGACAAAACTGCCTGCTGACCTGCCTTCCCTCCCTGCTCTCCCTTCCTCTCCTTCCGTTCCTTGCTCCCTCTCTCCCTCCTCGCCCCCTCCCACTTCACCTGATCCGGTCTTCCTGAGCCACTTCTTTATGCTGGGAGACAAACTGCAGGAGTAAGGAGCATGTCACAGATCCAATCACAGCGAGCAACTCGAAAACTTTCCAGTTGGAGTCGTTTGCGAATCTCTGCCTTCTCTTCAGCAGTGACAAGAGAGTTCTGATCAGACGCGTCAACATCTGTCAAGGTTTCCCCCCTGTTTCTTCCTGACCTTCTGGTTCGCCGCTTCCTCTGCCGCCTTGTCGCACTGGATGGTGGAGAAACAAGAAGGGAAACAATCAGTCATTGACGACGTTGTCATCAACATCGGCGCAGTACTTTTTTCATCATCACTATCATCGTCTCAATCATCAAACTCACAACCACTTTCTTTTCTGAGCTCAATCACCTCCACCATCATGCCGTCACATTCTCCCTCCGATCATACCTGTGCGCGACTGAAGATGAAGATGATGGCGGGCAGCATCTCTCGCTTCTGCAACTGCAGGGCAAAACGTCAATCAAGCAAGAGCGAGCAGGAGAAAGGAGAGGAGATTCGAGAGCGCGCGAGAGAGGAGAGGGCGGGGAGGAGGAGTATTCTGAATATAAGGAGACCTGTCGGACCGCAAACCCGTAGCTCGGTATCTCAGCATAACTTCCTCCTCCTCTCTTGCGCCCACTAGACCCCTCTCCACTCGGGGTTGAAAATTCCTCTCCCCCTCCTCCTCCTCCTTCTCTCCTCCTCCTCGGGCCAGACTCGTACGATCGCCGAGAGTTCTTCCCATTCCATCCATCGAACTTGGAGCTTCCCCCAGACTTTTTCCGAGGGTCCTGGGCTGCTGCAGCGCTGGGGAGGAGGAGGCGGTTCAGCCTGGGCTGACCCTTCTTATTGTTCTCATTGTCAAACAGGTTGAGGATTCCCTTCCTGTCGATGAACTTGAACTGCAGAGGGACCGGGCGGAAGTCGGAGGTGATGAGATCCGTCGGGCCGTGGACATGGGCGAACCAGTCCCTGATATCCTTGACGTTCTTCATCGTGGCGGATAGCGCTACGAGGAGGATCTCGGGAGGGGAATGGATCACGCTTTCCTCCCACACCGTCCCCCTGCTCTCGTCGTTCATGTAGTGGAACTCGTCCAGTATCACCGAGTGCACCTCCGAGGCCACGGTGTCCTGAGAGTCGTACAGCATGTTGCGGTAGACCTCCGTCGTCAGCACGAGTATCGTCGCGTTGTCCCTGTTGACGCTGACGTCCCCGGTCAAGAGCCCGACCCTCTCCTTCCCGAACTGCTTGCAAAAGTCAGAGAACTTCTGGTTGGACAGCGCCTTCAGAGGCGTCGTGTAGAGCACTTTCTTGCCCATGGCAGACCCGAGGTACACCGCTGCCTCCCCGCAGACTGTCTTGCCACTCCCAGTAGGAGCGGAGACTATCACGCTCCTCTTCTCGATCAAGGCTCGGATCGCATCCATCTGGAACTCGTCGACTGGGAACGGGAAGCAGGAGGCCAGCTCCTCGGTTGTGATCTGTCCGGTCTGCCGGAACTTCGATCGAAGAGCGTCCACCACCTCCGGCGTCCCGCTTAGAGAAGCGATGTTCCAAGGGGCTCCTGGCTCCTCCATGCTCGAGGCTTCAGCCTCCAGCCCCACAGGACCAGTTCTGAGTCTTGTGAGGGCTGGAGCCATCTTCGCATGGGAGTGCGAGGGCCAAACGAAAGGCGAAGGAGGGGAACGCAAGTTCGGAAACACGCATGTCCTGTGAGGAACCAAGCCATGCAGCTTGTTCGTTTTACACTGGAAGGAGAAGGGGCCACAGGAGGAAGGAGCTGTAAAGCCTTGGCTTGCATACAGGAAAGACAGGAAGAGCAGGCCACTGAGAGCACGAGGAGTGTTCATCAGCATCTCCGCGCGCCCGAACGATCAGTCGTGAATTCCAAGGAGCTCTTTCGATTCACAGGCTGAAGGGGTAGCCGAGAGAGGATAGCAGGGTAACTGGGTCAGAGAGTCTCAGAGAGGAAGGGAGCAGGAGGAACATGGCGAGCAGCAGGCGGCAGGAGCATCGTGGAGGAGGCGTTCAACCCGGTGGCATTGAAGGAGCCCCTCCCAAGCCATGGATCCTTAGGCAAGTGAGTCAAGTCTCCAAGGGGTGGGTTTCGAAAAGGAGGGGGTCATCACTGATGAAATATAAGTTGAAATGGGGGTAGAGATGTTCATAGGGTGGGTAGTCAGGTATCTTGGTCCTTGAGTAGAGTTGCAGGGACAGAATCTCATCGCCCTCATTATCTAAGTAGCGGGCCCGCACCAGAGTACTCACCGGCTCTCAAAGTTAAGGGAAAAATCAGGCAGTACAAGGACCGTACAATCAGGAGAGTCGAGTCGGCGAGGAGGAGGTGACCCTTGACCAACTTTTACTCAAAGTTAAGTTAAAGATCAGTACGAGGACAATCAGGAGAGTCGAGGAGGCTTGACCCTGACACTGTCGCACAGGCCAAACGGCGAGAAGAGAAAAGACAGCGAGAACCAAACCCAATCCTGCCAACTGCTGCCCCCCAAACTTAACTGATACCTTCACTTAACTGCGCGCTGGACAATACCCCCCCGCCGCCATGCCAGCGATTCTTGCGTCGATCATGATGATTACCGTGGGATCAAAATTATCAGACTCACCTTCGCCCTGGTCTGTGAATGGGTTGGCAAAAGAATGGGGTCCTAACAGGCATTCGATGGTCTTGCAGAATTTGAGACAACCTTCCTCCGGACCCTTGACCCTGACACAACTGTCGCACACTCGGCCTGGGAGGCCATACGGTGACCAGGTTCAGGACTGACCGTCTGATCGGACCGTACGGGCCCGCCCTCTCCGGCGGTCCGGACTTAGTGACCGTCCAACCGTACGGTCGCACTCATGATACAGCACGGCACTCGAGGACTTGCCGTGACTGTCCGGCGAGGAGTAAACCCGGGGCCCAACAGCGTTCAGTGGCACGGGTCGGAGTCGAATTATACAAAGATAAGTAAATTTGTTAGTACGGATAAACAGAACCGTTGAAAAGGTCAAAACCGAACTTTACCACAGTGGGATGGCCTCCGGGATCAAAAGTTGACTCGGTGATATCCGGGCTGCCTACACCGAGTCTGACTCCCTCGCTGAACCTTCCGGCTCACCTTCCTTCCAGTCCCGTCCCTCTCCACCAAGTTCTCATGGCGACACAACAGCCCCCAGCGACAGGACCCTCCGTCCTCATCCAAGCTCGCCCCCGCAACTCCCATCACCGCGATTACATCCACCTCGACCGTCATGCCGTCACCTCCCTCTTTCATCTCCGTCAGGTCGAAGCTGCTCGCGTCCTGGTAAGCTGTCGCTCGCTGAGGAAGAGGAGGGGAGGGGAGGGGAGGAGCAGGGCAGAGGATAGGAGAGGAGCGAGCTAACGAGGACGGCAGGGGATCTCGCTGACGTCTCTGAAGAGCGCATGCCGGAGGCTGGGGGTAGAGCGATGGCCCTACCAGCGGGAGTCAGCACCTCCTGATCGCACATATCTCACTCCATCGCCTTCCAAACAAACACCATTAGCAGGGCCAGGCATCACGAAGGAGGAACAGCGTGAGAGCGTGATGGAGGCAGGATGGCTGGAGTGGTACATGTCGTTCCCTCTAGACGATGATGCCTCTACCTGAAACGGGAAGGGGTTTGAGGACAACAGATGAAAGTTAGGCCCAGCTGGGGTCGTAATGACCAAATGCAAGTATGATTGTGTGATATCCTAAAATGATTACATCAACACATCATTGCATAGTTGACATGATAACTGAGACAAGATTGAAGTCACATGAGGACTGTAGACGTCAACAGCAAATTCTAACAGCAACTTTTCTGGATCACACACAAAGCTGAAAAGTAGAGATATCAAGTTTATTTGAGCTGCAACACAAACACAATAAAGGTTCGTAGCAAACACACACAGCAAGGACAGCAGGTCAAGCACCTCGAGAAGTTGTCCACAATCCTCATCTAGTCTAGGGAAACAACCAGGGGTTATCAGACTCTTCGTGAGGTTCTGCCAATCGTACCGGTACAGGAGATACCAACCTTACACTCGTTTGTAGTTGCAAGTGAAGACCATACCCTCACTTGCTGTTCACTCGCACCCAGCAAGACTTCCTTCTGCGGAGGGTTGATCTTCGAAGATCTCTGATAGAATGTCGACCGTGCTCTTTCATATCTTAACGCAAGAGTCTTCAATCCTCTTCCTCTTCTTCTACTTTCGGACTACCTTGCCCGCTTATGTTTGTACCCCACCAGATTTGCTGACCGTGACCGTGACTTGGTTCCTCTTCTGCCTGTTCCAGCGGAAACGACATGTACCACTCCAGCCATCCTCCTCTAGTCTCATTGACTCTAGCCCTCGCACCCTCCTCTCCTAGCTGTGAGTGCTGCCCCAGTCGTTCTCCTGCCCCAACCGCGATCCTCCCTCCCTCCTCCCTGGCATCGCCCAGATCGTTTTCGTCTGCTTGCTGTGCTGCTTCCCGCTGGTAGGGCCATCGCTCTACCCCCAGCCTCCGGCATGCGCTCTTCAGAGACGTCAGCGAGATCCCCTGCCATCCTCGTTAGCTCGCTCCTCTCCTCTCCTCTCCTCTGCCCTGCTCCTCTCCTCCCCTCCTCTTCCTCAGCGAGCGACAGCTTACCAGGACGCGAGCGGCTTCGACCTGACGGAGATGAAAGAGGGAGGTGACGGCATGACGGTCGAGGTGGATGTAATCGCGGTGATGGGAGTTGCGGGGGCGAGCTTGGATGAGGACGGAGGGTCCTGTCGCTGGGGGCTGTTGTGTCGCCATGGCGGCCGCGCAGGCGTACGACTGTCAGCAAACCCCCATGACTGTATCCGGACACCACTGAATGACTTTAATCCAGGCAGTCTTTACTCAAAGTTAAGTTAAAATCAGTACGAGGACAATAAGGAGAGTCGAGGAGGCTTGACCCTGACACTGTCGCACAGGCCAAACGGCGAGAAGAGAAAAGACAGCGAGAACCAACCTAATCCTGCCAACTGCTGTCCCCAAACGCATACCGGAACCTTGAGCTGACGAAAGATCCTGGAGAGTCGAGGACCTCCATCAGGCGAACCGTTGAACTGTAAAGCAGTACGCTGCTACCTAGGACCCGCCGAGAGTCGCGGTGCATCCCAGGTTTAGTGTCGCGCCCCTCGCTGGCTGTCTCGGTCTCTTGGTCGCGGGTCTGATCGCTGAAGCAGCTGGGCAGGTGCTGGGCTGTCAGGAAGCTGCACGTGCTCCACCGACGTGTCGGTCTCGCTCGACGTGGAGCTCGCGTGCCGCCGGCTGTGCCGGGAGCTCTTGGGCGCCCCCTCTCGGCGGCTCTGGACGGGTCCGCGGCGATCGACCTGGGACTCGGAGTCTTGACTTCGCTCCTTGCGACTCGCCCGGCGATCAGAGTTGGTCTGCTCGACCTCATGACTGCTCGTCCTCCTGCCAGGATACTCAGGCCGCGGGCTTGCTGCGCGCTCATCGCCATGGGCATGTTGCCTCCTCTTGTGGTCCTGTTCCTTCTCGTCTCTAATTGACTGGGTCCTTTCGAGGCTCTGAGCGGTGGAGCTCGACCTTGGCTCCCGACTAGAACGGCGTCTCTTGTCTCCATCATCCTCCCCCTCCCTCCTCCTCGTCTCCTTCTCTTCCTCCCTCCACATCCTCCCCCTTTCAGCTCGTCCATTTTCCGTCCTCTCCCTCCGGCTTGTCGGGTCAACCGAGCTGCTGTGTTCGTCGGCTATGTTGAGTCTCGATCCCCGCGCTGCCGGCCCCACCTGCCCCGGAATCACTGCTCTCCATCCCCAGTGCTCCACCTTGTCGCGGGAGGCTGCAGCACCCTGCCGCTGGGAGGCGTTAACCTCCTCCGGCTTGCCAGCTACTTTCCACGTGCGGAAGGGCCTCCATGCTGGGAGTTTCCACTTGGGCCAGAGGGCTGCTGGCTTGCAGGACCATCTGATCTTAGACAACAAGAGGCCGAGAGCTGCGCCAAGTGCGAGGACGATGATGACAGCGGAAGACACCTGCGGGAGCTGGTCAGTGGGGAGAGATCCCGCAGGTCAGTGGGGAGAGATCCCATGTAAGGGCCGTACAATCAGCAGCAGGATGGCTGTTGAGCCGCGACTGATGAAGGTTGACAGCTGCTCTCCCCACAGAACCCACTTGCCGTTGAGGCAGATAGGCTGGTAGTCTGACTGTTGACATCGAACGGTGCTGCCGTCACTGCGCACTAACATCACGGACAGGACGTGCACGGAAGCACTTGCCTGCAGATGCGACACTCTCCGTTCCTACAGTCGCCTTCGAAGTCGATGGCTGGCGACTCAAAGGAGAACATGAAGTATCCGTTGTCAAAGTGAAAATCCCCTTGCGAGCACTCGCCGGAGATCTGTCAAAGGAAAGGAGTGAATCAGCACAGGTCGAACTGAACTTTCGGCTCACGTGAATCTCGTAGAGGGAGTCCGGGCAGGGGCCGTCTGTGGTGCAGGAGTTGCGAGCCGCGTCCACCAGGCACTTGACGCACGTAGGACTAAATGTTCAGCTGTGAGTGAGCTGGGGGTCAGACAGGCAACAACCTGCATGTATCTGATGGACTGAAAGTCCAGGGGTTGCCTTGCATGTACGGGTAGACTCCGAGGAGAGAGTCATACCTTTGTGACTGATAGCTGTAATAGGTCGTCGATGACGTCACTGACATCGACCGACAGGTGGCGCTTGAACCCGTAGGATTCCCTCCATATTGCGGACAAGGAGCGCATATTCCATTGCTCGCAGCACATCCTGTAACTTCAACTCTCACTATGCATCAAGTTCCAAGAGACTGACCTCCATGGTTTGTGACGCAGGTCAAGCATGTCTGGTAGCACGCGCAAAAAATTGATTGTTCTGCTGTCATGGACATGGACTGCAGATGCGATCATTGAATCATTCATCATTCCGGCCTTATTAAGTTACCTCGCACATGTAGCTGTAGATCCATCCGCTGACTGATGGTTGATGAGGTTGACATGCGTCCTCGCAATCTCTGTACATGTAGCATGTTCTCGTGGTGGGACTGTAAGAAGAAGCGCTGGCGCAGCAGAAGTCGTCCGTTCTCTCAAGACAGTCTTGTTTATACTCACAAGAAGTACACACTGTTTTCTTTGGGTCTAGCAAGATTACAAACTGCCTTATCGTCAGCACGAGGAGAGGGAGACAGCAAGTCGGGAGTCACAAGGAGCTGCTTGGCATTACCGGAGTGCATGTGGCGGGGGTGTTGTAGTATCCCTTTGTCGAGACGGTGTCGGACTGATGATTCCACTTGATTGCCAACTGCATGGGTTTTGAACCGGCCGGGTTCAAGTCGATGACCGGGAAGAAGGCAGGGGCCCAGGAGTTGACTTTGCCGCAGAAACTCTCTGATGGCACGTGAGGATCTTCAAGACATGTCACCTCCTCGCTTACTCTCAGCTCGTTTGGGCGTCCCCCAGGGTACTCGCGTCTGGAAAAAAGTTGAGTACTCGATGTTTGAGGTCGACTGTCTTTCGTCTTCAATCAGCACATGCGTCAAGACTGACTCTGCGTATGCGCCGGGGGGCTTGTTTGAGGAGCACGTGGTAGGAAGCTCGTACTTCTTGCACTTAGAGCGCAAGGGAAGCTTCGAGAAATGTCGTACATACGCCTCCAGCAGCAACTTTATCTTGTTTGTCAGCCCCGAGCCTGTATTCTGAGACGTCAAGTTCGATGGCATTACAACTGGGTGATTCTCGTCCACTCCACAATACTTGTCAAGAGCACAATCACAGTCACTGATGCACTCAACACACAAGCCGACGAGGCGAGGCTTTGTGTCTTCAGCTGGCTTGTTCCATTGTGAATTAGCCTTGTTGTACATGTACGTTTTGTCCGCGAAGACAAACTGACAGATTGGAGCCTCTTTGGTATTACAGTCCTCTGGAGAATAACAGATCTCGCCGTACTTGGCTGAAAGTGCAGCAGGAAGGAGGAGGAGGAGGAGGAGGAGCTGGAGGAGGAGGAGGAGGAGGAGGGGTTGGCCGCGCCGCATTTTGAAACACGAGGACTGAAGGGGTTCATCGGTGGGTTGAGCTGGAACTGTCGGGGTCAATTTTAGAGGGGGTTGGGGTTGTCCCTTCGTCTGCTAGAAGGGGTACTTTGATAGTGTAGAAATGGTTTCAATGGGGGTGGGGGTGTGAGTCAGCTGGTGGTAAGGGATAAAAGGCTTTATCGCGAGTTATGTTAGACCGCTACGTTCCAAGTGAGGGGTAAATTTCAAATATACAGCTGCTGCTTCAAATTAATTTCGATTTCATTCAATTTCCCTCGATGATGGTCCCTCGTACGGCTGTGACCGTTGGAACTGTACCATGAAATTCAGTCAAGTCTGTGGGCCGGCTACTAGGCTAGCCCGTGACGGTCACTGAACCAACGTGGGAGAAGAGCAGGTTGCTCAAGTACGTCTGCTTGCTCGCTTGAGAGTCCTCGGGCCACTCCCAGTAGGGGACCACGAGCACGGGGATCATCAGCTCCGCAAGGTGCCGATGCTTGAGCTTGGTCGAGCCCAGAGGGTGTCGACCGTTGCCGTCCGGCCTCACCGTGGCCGAGCCTGTGATCACAGAGAAAGTCAAAAGAGAAGACTGATGACTGCTGGGGTGAGCTGGGAATCATGAACTCACCAGGGCGTGTTTCCTGCGCGGATCCAGCAGAATATGCGTAGTGGTAGGGACCGTCGACTTCAAGGGCGATGCCGAAGGTTGGCAGCCAGGCGTCGACGACGTAGCGGGAGCGAGGTTCCATCCATTCCTCCTCCACCTCGACCCCCATCCCCCGCAAAGTTCTGATGACGTCGCTCTGGAGCCGAGAGACCGTCAGGCCAGCTCCTCCAGCCAGGCCCCTGCCGACCCCAGCTGCCACGGCCTTCATGGACGTGGACGAGTCGAGGAGGAGGTGGGAGGGGATGCTCTTCGAGGCCATTTGGAGCTTCTGCTGCCCCTCCTTGTAGCTGCCCTTGATGTCCCGCAGAGCGCAGTCGAGGAGGTACTGGTGGACCTGAAAGAGGCAAGCGCGGTCCATGTTGGCGATGTGAAACTTGATCGCATCTAGCAGCCAGTCGTGGACCCTCCCGCTGACTTGTAGCGCTGCGACCGACCACGCGATGTTGGCAACTGCCTGGCCAGAGGAGGAAGCAACGTCGAGGGAGACCAGCTCGTCAACAAGACACTCGACGACTCCCTCGGGCCCTTGGATGTCCAGTACTGCCATGGCATGCATCGTCATGGAGATGGATTGAGCGGATGGAGAGACCCTGTCCTTGTCCCTATCCCTTCTCCTCTCTGCTGTCATCGTGGACCCTCCTAGCCCACCCCCCACGAGTTTGATCAAGTGTTGGAATACAGCCTGATCGCGCAGGCGCGAGTTGGCGTAAGAGTTGAGCACCATCGAGGCCTGCTGGTGGGAAAACTGCTGGGGGGGTCTGCGGCGGATGATCTTAGAGAAACTTCGGAGGAGGTTGAGATCCTAGAGCAGCGTGTCAGCCCCGACCTATGAGCAGGATGCAGCTCGTCACCTGCACCTTGAGCCTGGTCATCCCATTGCAGATCATGGCGATCGCCTGCGCGTCGAGAGAGTCCGGCTCTCGGGTCGAGATGGTCTGTGAGCTACATCAGCACGCTTCCTCTCGCTTCCTCCTCCCTGCTTCTCACCCATGCATGAGAGAGGAGCATACGTAGTAGCACGTCGTCCTTCCTGCCGAGCCGAGCGAGGGCGTTGATAACCAGCGCGAGCTCCTGAGCGCTGAAGGAGGAGGGAGGGGAGGCCTTGCTATCCTCCTCGGAGTAGAGGGAGTAGGTCGCCTCGATCAGTGCCTGCTTGACTTGCTCCTCAACCTCTTCGATTTCTCGCTGCTGCCCGGCCGACAACTTCCTGCTGCTCTTGTCGAGGTTGACAATGAAGTTGAAGATGTTGGCTATCCCCTGCAGAGGAGGTGGTCAGTGTTCATTCCGACTGTAATCCTCTTGCACCTGAGCATCAAAGTAGCGTGACTTCATGGAGCCGAGAAAGCGGAGGACGGCGATGAGTTGGGTAGAGGTGTGGTCAGAGCAGGCGTGCTCCAAGGAGGTCAGAACCATAACAGCATGTTTGATCTGTCAGGATGATGAGTTCAAAAAGCTTGAACAAGCACAGGTTCAACCGAGGAGTTCTCGTTGAGGGATTGCACGGCTACCGACATGACTTTTAAGATCGCAACCTCCAGTCTGCTCTTCAGTTGTTGATTTCTACAACCTGAGGATATCATCGTCGTTACAACAACAAAGTCATGGAATGGTTTCTGACACAACTCACTTGTCTTGAAAGACGTTAGCATCTAGACAGTAAAGACGTAAACTTTACATTTATGAGTGAAAAGAAGAATGTTACCTTGAGAGTTATTGCTTGCGAAGGAAAATCCCAATCGTCACATTGGACGGAATCGAACAAGATGTTGAGAATCCTTTCGTTGGATGGCATCTTGCAAACAGCATTCAAACAGGAGGCATCTGAGACAACGGTCACTTCCTCATCAAGGATTGAGCATGAAACACTACAAGCTGAGGCGCTCAAAAGCTGGTGTCTGACGCAGAACTCGATTTCCGTTGTAACGACCTCCCAAGCTTGATTTAGCTGGAACAAACTTGACGAGTCTGTCTGCATGTGCTCTCCTTTACGAGCATCATTATCAACCGCTCCCGCCACGAGAGAGTCTGCAACAGCATGTGCGAGAACAGAGAGGTCAAAGGCGGAAATGGCTGATTTTGACATAGTTGTGCTCCTCTTCCTTTGCGCTTCCTTCAAGGACCCCACAGCAGCTTCCACACAAAGTCTCCTGCCACGTCATCGTCAGGAGACGTCGGATGGGGATGATGCAGGTTACAGGGCGAGCAGAATAGTCTGGTCTACTTTCTCTCTCCCAAACCACCGGAGGAGGAGGAGGAGGACTTCCACGTCCCCTAGGATCTCCCTGCTTGCCGCCGATGCCTCCAAGCTCAGGTCGATCAGCGCGTGTGCCTGGTTGCGAGTGTGAGGGTGAAGAGTCGCGAGCAGCACGCTGACCGTTGCTCTCATGATGGAGGAAGATAACAAGCTCGCTCGTGAGCTGCGGGCTCTTGCAGGCGAGTCATTGTTCGGGTCCTCCGGAGCTGAAGAAAGCCTGCTGAGGATTTCTTTTCTCTCCTCCATCCGCAAGCTTCTTGCCATCAAGACATTGAGAAAGTTCTCACAGTTCACATCCCATGAAGAAACGATCCTTGCTGTTCAAGACCAAAGAAGTCAGAACAAGACAACAAACATGTAACTCTGTGCTTACCCAGGTCAACAACAGATCTAGAGTCCAACTTCACCTCCTCATCCACCATCTTCGTGAAGTGCCCCAGTACCTCTTGCAGACGCACATTGGAGCCCGAGAAGGCTTCTGCTGCCATGGCCATCGTCTGCCCCTGGTAGCTTCGCGAGGAATGGCGCAAGAAGACTGAGGAGAAGTGTCCCAGCACCTGTACGTCCAGTCGCCCGAGTCGCTTCAGCCCGTGCGCGATCAGCGCTGCTGCTTGCAGGTCGATGGTTTGAGTCGGCCTCCTCAGCATCTCAAGAGCCAAGAATGTAAGGACAGGATGGTTCTGTCTTGCCCTGTTGCATCCTCCCACAATCATCGCGATGC
Source organism: Guillardia theta CCMP2712 (assembly GCF_000315625.1). Taxonomy (NCBI): domain Eukaryota; class Cryptophyceae; order Pyrenomonadales; family Geminigeraceae; genus Guillardia; species Guillardia theta. The sequence continues at coordinate 469,270 of NW_005434632.1, forward strand.
CCTGAGGGGACCCGGTCGGTCAAGAGGCGAGAAGAGGAGCGGGAGCTTACCTGGGAGCTGAAAGAGGAGATGTTGATCTTGTCCAGGGTGTCAAGAAGGCACTTGATCGTCTCATTCGCCCCTTTCAGCTGTAAAGAGGTCGGCTGGGAGAGCGCGTTCACGAGGGTCGACACAGTCTGTCCGTCGCACTCCGTGTAGTTGTTCGACCTGTCGGCGTCGGCGACTATTTCCTGTATCCGCAGGCAGCTTGCCTCAAAGAACGAGGTGTATTTGCTCCAACTCTTTCGTAGAGCGTTGAACGCCATAGCGATCTGCTTTAACCGTAGGGCTCGACAGTTCGTTTGTAGGCATCCAACACAAATCTCTTCGATGTCCTGCATCTTGACAGCATGAGAGGACGGGAGGGTTCGTCCTGCCCTAGTCCCGTCAAAGCTATTCAATTTTGAGAGCACGCGAGCAGCATCTGCAACTTTCATACGAGCATTGCTGCCTCTACCGGCGGCCAGGAGGGGGTGTATGGTTTCAACCATGCCGCAAAGATCGCGGAAGTCTTTCAGGAGAGGAAGCTGTATTGGCGCCGTCCTGGGAGTTCTACCCTGCTGTCGTTTGAGGTTGTTCTTCTGATTAACGTTCTGCGACATGGAAATGCGGACGATGTTGCATTCTCCGGGGCGCAAGTGAAGGGCTGCTTCCTGCTCCCTCACGCCGCGGAGCCTTCGAACCAAAGGGCAGCACAAGCTGTTAGAGGCACGATAAAGCTGGAGGTCATGCGTTATCCTAAAGCTCGTAGCGCACTGGAGTAGGAAGATGGAAAATGAGATCGATGGGCGCATCCCAGTCCCAGTCTGTTCCCAGTTGCCGCGGACGTCCAACCTTGTTCCTCCTACCCTTGTCTTGCTCCCGCTCCTTCTGCTTCTGCTTCTCCAACTTCTTCTTCTTCCTCTGCCACTGCTCCCTCCCCCCTACAGCTCAACACGCACCCCGACCCCCTTTCTCCTGCTTTTGTTTCATTGGTTGTTTTGCCTTTTACGGCTGCTCCTGTATGAGGGGGATGAGGGGTACAATCAATTGAGGATCAGATTTGACTAAAGAATTTGTGTAATTAGTAACGTCTTGTAACGTTTTTCTTTGGTCACCGAAAAGAATTCTTTTCGAGGACCAGGAGCAACGAACTGACCAAGGACCCACCTTCTTTCCCGAGATTGTCGGTCAAGTGGGTGGGTGATCTATCCTACCATGAGCTTGACCATGAGCAACCCCATGCTTCGATGCTTGCTGTTTATGATTATCTGCTCGAGATGTATCGCCGTCTCTCCTCTGAAGATCTTCGCAGGCATGGGATGGGAATGGAGAGCATTCTTCCACGGGGACTTGCGTGGAAACTTTCAGAATCATATCAATTCAACAATGCCAAATCTATTGAATCGCTATCCTGAAAGCGAAGCAGAGGAAAGGTATGATGTTTACGCCTGCATCGAAGAAAGTGTTGGGTATAAGGTTCGTGGTGATGAACAATCGGAATTGCTGGAAGTTAAAACTCGCCTTGAAAGAAAAAAACGAGGTGCAGAGCAATGGCAAAAGGTAGCTATTTCTTTTTTGTTGCAACAAGGTTGTCAGACTCAGCTCTCCATTTTTGCAGGAACTTATTCCCCGTCAAGCAAACAGCAAAGGGGTATACCCCACTCTTGCGAATGATGTGAAGGCCCTGCTCAAGTCGGATGGCCGAGAAATAAACAGCGTATCCGAAGTCAAGCTCGACAAATCGAGAATAATCTACAGAGGTACGAGCCGCGGATCAGCAGACCAGCACTGTCTTGACTGTGACACACATTGCAGTCTATCATTCGGGTACGAGAGAGCCTGATGAGAAGTACAAAGGAGTTTCGGTCGAGTGCACATTGATCAAGACTACTTCCGGCGCAAAGTTCACATCGATCTGTGTAGAGCACAGCAAGCATGCAGACAAGATTTACTCTGTCATTGAGGAGCTGAAATTGTCAGAATTTGAGAGAGAAAGGCTCATTGTTTGTCAAGAAGCCGACCAAGCTCAGGTGATGTGATTTGGTCTGGTGTATTTCGTGTCATGACGCAGCCCACAGAAATCATGGTTGAGTGTTGCCTGCATGGGATATCCAGGTTTTGTGAAGTTCTTGTCCGATCATCAGAATGGAGCTCGTCATGGTGCAATGTCACATGACTGAATGTAAGGCTCTCATTCACAGCAAATATCAAACAAAAGTGGGCAAGAAAATGTTTACTGTACATATTTTCCGGCTGAAATGTACAAATATTACACATGTTTTTCTCATACACTAGAATACACAGGCGGTTTGAAAAAGCATGTCATAAAAAAAACGACAACTTCTGCTCCACTTGACGCCGGGATATCTCCTCATGTTCGACCATCCTGCAAATCAGGCATGTTAACTCGGGAATCAATTAGATTCACCGCACATGCAGCACAACAGATCAATGTCCTCACAAACTAGAGTATAGAATCCTCAAGATAATTCAGTTCCTAAGGTGAGCATAGTTTGACACATCATCGGACATCGAAGTTAAGAACGCTCTAAAACAGCACGCATCGCAATTTCACACCTTGTAAAATGGAAGCGTTGCCGGGAGTAGTGACCGTCTACCATTCTGGATCAGGTCAGTCCGAGGTAGGAGATTGCTTCTTCCCTATCCACATCGAGACTTCAACTCTGCCCACCCTTTTCTCCTCCACACCATACGGTATGATTGTCCTCGATCGTATCTGATCAGTCACAAGCCGCGCTCGTGCTGTGGTTTTCAACCCCCAGTTTAACACCCAGTTTCAAATTTCACCACAATCTTCAAAACTGAAAAGGTAAAGTTGAATCATTGACTCTGAATTTTGATAGGCCGGCTTGGCCCGGCCAGGCTGCCGGCCGAGGCCGGCTGCGGCGGCGCGACACTGAGCTTCGGAATCACCCAGGTCGGAGTTTCCCGAGAAAAAAAAACAAAACTTGTTCCAGACCCTACCCCGTCTTCCTAGAAAAAGTTCTTTGAAAGTACCGGTAGTGAAGCATCAAACACTTGTAGCATCGAATCAAGGCCAAGCTGTTCCCCTCAAGTCCTCGGTCCTCTACCACGCAAGGAGCAATGCACTCGAAGGACCTTCACGTCCCTCCCCACATCACCAAGGCCCTTCTTGCTGCTAAGGAGAAGGAAGCTTCCCAGGAGTTTCAGGTCGCGGCCAGTTTGACTTCATGCGTGCTCGGCCTCGAAAACTTCCAGCTCAAGGAATCCAACTATCACCCGGAGAGAGAGATCTTACAAAAGGCGCATGAATTCACATCGACACTCAGGACTCGCAGGTTCAGCAATGAGACTGGCAAGACTGAGCGTCGTCATCCGCAGGCTTCCGCGTCCTCAGGCTCTCCCAAAAACAATGACCTGCATCAGCATTCCACTCTTCCTCTCTGCGTTGGCACCCAGGTTTGGACAACCGCGGACCAGGTCAATCAAACAGAGCGAAACAACAAGAATAATTATCAAGACTCGAAAGGCTCAAAAAGACCAGAAGAATGGCATTGGTAGGAGGGCAGGTCCGTAGGTAGACTACTACGGCGAGTCGAGGGCAGCAGCCTGTTCAATTTCCTTGATCAGCAACTATCAAAGACGTGATATCGTGAATAAACACTCAGAACATGACAGCCCATGCAACACTCTATTTCAGGTCCATATTCAAGCAAACATTACACAAAACTGTCCGTGAAGGCGCTGCAGTTCTCTGTCACGCATTGCAAAACAATGTTGGCGTTGTTTTTCGATTGAGCAAGATGTAGGGGCAGGAGAAAGTTTTATTTGATTCAAACAAGGTTTGTAAAGTTTCTGCACGATTACAACTTGAGGTTGGGGACTGCAGTTCCTGTCTCCCAAGATCGCCGAACCGTTCACTTCAGGACTAAGTTACGCCGGCCGCGGCGGAAGCCGGTAGGACCGTACAGTGATGGCCGAGGACGATCCTTTTATAGTCGAGGGGAACCACCAGGGGTGGTGAGGCTCCTCACGCACGAGCGAGCATCCCTCGTGCGTCCACTTAGATCTGTTGCTTGCTCCTTCTCGAGGTTCAGCCAATCGTACAAGTGGAGGGTAGACCACTCGTTCTTTGCACGCTCTGTCGCCCAACAGAGGTTTTACTCCAGCGATCCAGTAGCCGTTAGAGCCCTTACTGCCTTCGTGACTGTAAGAGAAGACTAAGAGAAGACCATAGCTTCTCTTGCTGCCCACTCTTGCTCACTAAGGATCCTTCCTGCAGAGGCTTGAGCTAGCACCTTCACAGAGCTCTGATAATAACGAGGACAATCAGGAGAATTACGGCAGCGGCGAGCCTGGTTTGCCAGTGACCCTGAAACTGTCACACGCTATCACAGGGCCGGGCCGTAGACTGACAACTGAGAGCCAGCGAGAGTCGGTAACCTTTGATTGTTTATCACTAACTTAATACACATGTGTAACATTACAACTTGACTTTACAGCTTTCATCACAGAGTCAAACTCTAGACATAACTACAGAGACAGGCTGACAGGTTTGGGCTGTAAGGAGAGAGGAAGAATGAATATCTTGCATATGAGTCGGATGAATAAATTCGCTTTCTGGAGTTTGTTCAGTTCTGACATAAATCTGAAATCTCGCTGCTTTTTTCATTTGGTCCGGACCCAGTTTGTCTTCGCGTTCAATAGAGAATGACAAATATCGAGTGCTGCTCAACGGAGGAAGGTTGATTGAATCGTATTCCACCCTCTTCTCAATGTCACCCAAATTGTTCATTGGCTGTACTGGCTCGTTTTTCCTGTTCGTCATTGTCATCAGAATGAAAGCTATAATGCATAGCAAGACGACAGCAACAGAGACGATGATCAGTGTCGTCTTTTCAGACACTGAATTGTCAGAGGCGGTTGACTGTTCGACTTGGAAGTTGATCTTGATGACTTTCGGCAAACCCCTTTCTGAAAGGAGTCGGTTCACAAATTCGATATTCAGCCCTGCAATCAAATCCTTGGGTTGATCTGTCTTGGTCTTGTACACAAGGCTCGTGTGTTGTGTCTCTTGCTCGGATTTAATTGATTCCGTCGCCAAGCTGTCCCCAATGACACCACACTTTGAAATGAGGTCTACAAAAACCTGTCTGATTTTTTGTTGCAGTGGACTGAAGCTCTCAAGACTGGTATCCAGCAAGACCGTGATGGTGACGGAGAAGCAACCTTGATCACACTGCTTGACAGGTGCTTGAGGACTCGGAGGATGCTTCTCGTCTGCTGCCTCGATGCATTCAGTGTTCCATGCCCCTCCCCCGGGCTTTGTGGTACCGCTTGGACAAGCCACGCATCGCCCCGGAGAAGAGCTGCTGTAATCCATTCTATACATGTTAGTGCCGCATGGCTCAAAGTCATTGCATGCAGTTGCTCCCTCTGCTGACCAAGAGCCGTTTCTACATTGCATGCAAGTCGCTGTGTATGCCGCACCTTTGGGAAGATACTGTCCTGCTGGGCATGCAGAACATGTTCCAACACTGTTCCCTGATGTCTTGTCCAGAAAAGAGCAGTTTGCACGGAAATACCCATCACTGCAGGGTCCGCAGCAGATGCTTTGGGTACCTGTACCCTGGGCCTGGCACTTCCAGCCCGTCTCAATTGTGCAGAGAGACGAGCACCCATCCCCATTTACAGTATTCTTGTCATCACATTGCTCGAATTCCTGTACAACGCCATCTCCACACTTCGAGGATGTTTGAGAGCTATTTCCGGCATCCACCCCCTTCTTCGCTAAAAGAAGAGCTATCAGTACGAAACGCTGATGTATTCTCATCGTGTTCGTGATGCGCAAGCACGAAGGAACGATTCAGGTGGAGTAGACAGTCCTTGTGGTGGTGGATGGGGTCTGGTTTTGGTTCTTCCTCCTAAGGAGGTCTCAAGAAGGAGTAAACGAAGCAGAAAGATACTGTTCGGGGGCGGGAAGGGCACGAGCAGGGCAGGGGGTCTGCACTACGTGCAAAGTACAAGGGATACAGAGGGAGGGGAAGGAGACAAGGCGGGAAATCGAAAAAATGTGTTTTCGATTAAGAAGCCCATTGAGTAAAAATCAAAAAGATTTTTTTTGAGGAACTCATAACGAAAAGATGTATTTTCAGGGAGTTGCATACAGCTGGAGGGACGTAATGGAACACCAAAGTGCATTTTCGCCTTTGCTCACCCCTTATTTTCCCACTTCTTATCAGGGTACTCTGGGGGGAGGTGGTCAAGGAAAGGGGCGTTGTTGGGACCACGAAGGATGGGTGGGGTCGACGCAAGGGAGGAGACTACTTTGAACTATAAGGGTGGGGTAGACACAAGGAAAAGAAGGGGTAGTCTGATCGGTATCTGCGCACTGAGTGTGGAAGGAGGAAAGGGGGGTAGTAAAGCCACGAGCCAATTAAAAAATGTGTTGGAAGGCACTAGAATAAAATTGAAAAACATTCAACACCCCCACCCTACTCCTCCACCCCCTCCCTCAGCTACTTCACCCCGCTCCCACCCCCCCTCCTAGTCTATTTAACCCCTCCTTGAGCATTTTAGGGAGGCGGCCCCAACTCGGAGAACCCCTCACAACCTGGCAAGGAGACACAATCGAGGCGGGCTCGATTTCAGATACATTGAGCTAAGTTTCAACCAGGGTCATCTTGAACCGGGTAGGGTGGATACTTGAAAGGGTGGGTGCAAAGATTGAAAACAAGGGGTAGTGGTTAAAAAAATAGAGTTGCCGAGTTGGGGTAGTCCGCACAGTGATTCCTCGAAACATGTACAAGTTTTTTAATAATTGTAACGAAACATGTACAAGTTTTTTAATAATTGTAGTGAACAGTACAAATTAGGCCTGTATAAACTTTCCTCTTCTAGAGAGTTTGTACACAATTCTATACTATCAACAATTTGTCTCTAAAAATAGTCAATCACAACTTGATTTCTATCTATTTTTTAAAAATCAAAAGTACGACACTCATTTCACCAGTACTGTCTGCAAGAGTACTCATCCCTGAAAATCGTACCACAATAGGTTTGAAGCACAAATACGCCCCCGTCAGTTCTTCCTCCCTCCCGCCGGCGGTCAAACCTGACCCCTTGCTCCCTCCCGTCTTCATCCCTCTAGGCTCCGCGCATTTGCTCGGTCTCGTACGGTACGATCCTAGAGGCTCCCCATCCGGCCCTGCTCTGCAAACGGTACTCCGTATCTGTCACAGTGAAGCGCACAGTTCAGTCCTGCATCATTCACCCTACAGCCGTACCGTTGACTGAGTTAACAGTTCAGTTCGATCAGAGGTTGCATCATGAATCATGGGCATCTTGAGGTTAACCCCAAGCTGGACGAGTTGATGCACCGGTCTGACGGAGAGACCCTAGGACGGCACATCGACGAGGCCTCCCAACTAGGTTCAGATCTTCTCCGTAAGTCCCAAGCCCCACGCCATGGGCATTCGTATCACCCCGAGGCAGTGGTGGTGAAGGCAGCTCATGAATACACTAAAATGGTCCACCGCGACCTGGATTATCTTGCCACGGAGCTCCAATCGGAGCACCACAAAACCAAAGATTCGCTTCCTCTTCATGAGCGCGATCACAAGAGTGGTCATGGCCATCAGCATGGCCATCACAATCAAGAACACCAGCCAACTGAGCATCATCATCATCATCATCATCATCATCATCATTCATCAAGTCATGATCATGTTTCAGATCGTGTTGGGAAGGTCGATTCTCTCTGCTCTAGGAAAATCCATGTTTGGACAGGACACCATCAGGGTGGACAGCAGGTGGCAACCAGTTCAGAATCTGTCAATTTTGGAGAAAAGCCCATTGAGCTGGTGGACAAATTCTACTACGACCGTGACGACATGGTTGAAAGGCTGATGTGAAACAGGCAGGATTGATTCCTGGATTGTGCCCTCTTGCTTGAGATGTTTGTTCTTCTTGGAGAGCAAGTGAGGTGACTGAGTGACAGATCCTTGCATGTTTCTCGAAGTTTTGATCGCCACAGAGTGCGGAGGAGCTCTCAACCAAGATCATCGTTGAGTTTAGAGTCCAGTCTGGTGTTGCAATGAATTCTGGATTCTTGACAGAAATGTTTGCGATATTCTAGTCTTACACAAAAATGAATAAATGTTGAGATTCCCCATTACATTTCTTTCACGGGTTGAAAGGACAAGTAGCTTCTGATAGGTATTTTGCACATTGTTCCGGTGATCCAACGTAGAAAATCTAACACACTAGTCAGACTTTGATGGTCGGTATTGGCACAAATTCTGTTACGCACCTCGGCAAAGTTTCCTGGCCAGTACCTGCATGCTGTAGTCAGCATCGATTGTACTCTATGTTGGCATACAAGGAGCGTGGATAGATGAGTGAAGTCAGCCTATGGCGAGCTGCCTGCCGTGTGGTATATCAGAGAGGAGAAACGTTAGTCGCCGGACGGTATGTAAGGAGAGGAATGGGGAGCATTACCAGCCGGGTAACGAGGCTTCTGAGATGTTGAGCGTGCAGCAAGTGACCCTGCAAGCAAGGCGCTCACTGGTATGCATGGTCTAGTTGCTCACAAGGCCATGCACCTTGAGCTCGCGTATCTCCCCCGATGCCTCGTGGCAAGCACGGCCATCCCTCCACAGGGCAACCCTCTCGGCACTCCAATGCAAGGTGCCTTGTGCTTGACCCCAATCCTGATCTGATGAGCGGTCGTCGTCGCTGGAATCATCCGAACTCCCCGAGGAGCTCGCTGATGTCTGCTGCTCTTTCTGTTGCTTTGTCAGATGTCTTGATTTCTGTGCAGAACGACTTGACTTCTTGTCTCGGTCCTCAGGATCTGCCAAGCAAACGCACAGAATGCAACCTGATGGATCGAATTGACCGTAGCTGAACATTGTGAACAAGTCTGCGATCGGGCTTTTCTCTACACGTCTGCGGCCTGCAGCAAGGGTGCAGCAATAATCCAGGTACACAAGTCCAAATCTGAGGGATGGAACAGAGTCTACGAATGCCCTCACACTCCCGTGAAACACTGTACAAAGATTGGACCCACAAATCTTCAAATATGTTTCTGTGCAGTTGTTGGGCACGAAAATTTCTTCTTTGCAGCTTCTCTGATCAGAGCTAGAGAGAGCTCTCACTGAGTTGCAGGACGCACCATCCAGAATCAGCATCTTCTTGTTTTGCACTGTTCTGGACAGCCTGACAAGGATTTCATTGACAGCCGTCTTGTGTATGGCCGACTCCCGCGAGCTCGAGAAAGTGTCCTTGCGTGTGAGCCATCGATATCTGGACGGGACTTCACAGAAAGGAACCATTTCATGTCTGAAGCTGCAAAACTCTCCTCTACTACAGAATCCTCCTGACACTACCCAATCCCAGCACATGTCCGAAAAGAGCTTCCCAGAACGTGAGAGCTGTTCATCCATGGACCTTTTGAGCCCGTTGTGCCTCTCACGCAGCAAGTGCGAAGCATGCTTCAGTTCCTTCTGCTCCACCCTATCGACCAGGAAGTGCAGGAGCCTCCTGACCTCTTTCTCGACATAGGCCGGATTCCGAGGATCCTCCTTGAACTTCTGCTCCTCAGATGCAGGAAAGCCGAAGTTCATCTCGACATTCTTCCCTCGGATCACCACTGGATCGCGCCTGTTTGCTTCGACCATGGCCCTTGCTTCCACCGCGGCCCCCATCTCGACTATCGCTGTTCCGAACCCATACCAGATCCTTACCGAGAGCACCGAGCCGAACTTGGAAGCACAGTCAGTGATGTCGACCTTGCTGGTTTTCTTGTGCATCCTCTTGATATGAACTATGCAGCCAGTTCGCTCTTGTCCCTGTCCCTGTCCCTGTCCCTGTCCCTGTCCCTGTCCTGGTTCAAGACCATTGCAAACACCATCTCGGCTCTCCATCTCATGCTCCAGCCCCTTCCCAGCGGGCGGATGCATCGCACATGCGGGTCGCAGCCCTCATACCGCACGCTACCGCTGCCGAACTGCTGCCGGAGAACATGGGGGGTTCAGAGGCGGTGGAGGGGCATGAGGAGGCGGGAGGCGGCGGCGGGAGCGACCAGCCCGTGCTTGAGATGGGGCAGATCATACAAGTGAAGAGCAAGACCCTCGGACGGTTCAAGGAGGTGAGGGACATCCTGATGGGTGAGCACAGGAGCGAGTGGAACCAGGTTGTGGTGCAAGGGATGGTGACCGGGAAGGTGAAGAACGACAAGTACATCGTGGACTGGAACATCTCGGGTCAGAAGGTCAGGCTCTGTGTCAAAGGACACGTGCTAGCTAGGAAACGACTCTACGACGCGTCCTCCGCCTCGCTGAATCGAAGTGCAGGGCAGAACGCGCAGGCTGGTAGCGACGATGGGAGCACTGGGATGGTGGGGGCGGACCCTGAAGATGACGCTTCTGTAGGCGACGAGCACGATACCATACCGGCAGAAACTGTGAGTGCCCTGCAGTGCGACTCTGCGGATGAAGCGCTACAATGGGATGCTTGCGAAAACGGGGTCCAAACCGACCAACGCAGGGCCCTGGGGTTTGAGTTTGCCACCACCACCTTCAACTGGCCGGAGTCCATGCGGTCTGCTGATCCGAAGACTGAGTTTGACTGCTGGAAACTGATGTTTCCCTGGCAATTCTTCTTCGGCAAGAGTAGGAAGAATGGGTCCTGTCTCCAATGGACGAATGACAGCTTACCAGCTACTGTGGACCCTTTCACCGAGTGTGAATTCCTGCAGTATCTTGGTGTTGTCTACACTAAAGCTCTCTTTCCTAAAGGGAATTTCTTGCACTTGTGGGGGTCCGGCAATGGAGAACTGATTCGAGCCCCTGATCTGGGTACAAGGTACAAGGTGTCGCAGGATCGCTTTGAGCTCTGGGTGAAGCATGTCAAATTATGCTCCCCAGAGTACGAGAACGGTCACGAGAGTACAGAATGCATGTATCCGTTGATAGATGCATTCAATCGTAACAGAGTACAGAGCATTCGTGCTGGAACTGAGCTGTTTGTGTTTGAAGACGTCGATCTGCGCAGCATCTCCAATGAGGTAAGCAGCCTTTTATTGCTGGGAAAGTCTGTTGAATCTGATTGGTCTGCAGTATACAAGTAGAAGTCGCTCTACTTTGAATGGGGCAGCAAGTATCTGTAAGAGAGCTGGTATCGAATACACGAAGCTTGCAGAGTGTACCTTTGGGATTACACTTGCGTTGGAACCCAGGCGGGAGCTGGGCATGGAGTTGGATGTCAGCAGCAGCGCTGCTACACTCATCAGCGTTGCAAAAAAATATCTTGACAAAGGACATGTCATACACGGGAGCTCGGGGTTCTCATCAGTCGTGATTGCAAAGGCGCTGCTCTCGCGACAAACGTTTTTCACGGGGTTGCTCAGAAAGTCTCCGCCAGGCTTCCCGAAGAAGTTTTTGAAGGCTGACGCTGAGGCCTCTGGCGAACAGCAAGGAGCTACCAGAACCGCAACGGCCCAAGTTGAGCTGCAAGGCAAGATGCGACTTATCTATGGCCATGGCTGGATCGAGAGCGGACTGTCAGGCAAGGAGAAGAGACTTCTGGTTTCTACATGGAACACAACAGACAAGTCAGAAGTTCGCAGCGAGGACTCTGTCAGTGCAAGGAAATCAGGAGCTGACTCGTGGCAAGCACCCGCATCGAAAGTCATGTCGTCATACTTCACGGCAGCGACCAAGATCTACCTTAGCAAGCACAATGATCAGGATGAGCTGGAGCAGGAGAGCTCGATTGGGAAGCAGAATTGTCAGCTGGCCATGTTGTGCGACGTTCTCAGAACAATGGAACTGGACGCTTTCAAGGTTTACTGTGCCTCCAACCCTTCCGGTGGTCCCGTTCGACACATTGTGTACACTGAAGCGCTCTGTACGCAACTCTTGACCAGCGGGACTGATAGCAGTCACAGTCAAGGCAAGGCGAACTCAACTTGTGACGGGGGAGTCTCACAGATCATGGATATCGATGATTCAGGTGATTCGTCCAAGGGCATACACACTTTGGGGTTGGTGAATGACCATGTCATCAAGTGGAACTTGAGAACTTCTCAATCCTTCGATGAGAAGCGGGCCATCAGAGTCAGATGTAGAGTATGTAAGGGAAGCAATGGCTTAGGATCTCTAACGACATGTTGTTGCATATGTTGCAGCGAGAAGGATCGCAACAAACGGCCTTATGGATTGTGTGGGCCGACCACACGCAGGAAATGTTATTCAGAACATGTGAAGCAATTTCAGAAGAAGGGTTGATGAATGAATAAACAGCCGATTTTGAAGCCGTGAAACCTTTTTAAGCCTGGTAGCCTGGCCGTGGTGTGCCAGCCCGGCGCCCGGCCGGGATCATGGCAAGCCTGAAGTGCACTGTTACTATAGTACGGTACGCGGTACTGCGTACCGCGGGGGCGGGCGGGCAGGTGACCGCCCGGGGATCATCGGCCGCTCGGCGGGCGGCGGCCGGGGGCGCGGGCGGCGGGACTCCGTGACGGCGTCTCCTGGGCCCCGGCGCCGCGCGCCGGCGGCCCCCCGCGCGGCCCCGGGGGTTGAACGGTCCGGTCCGGCGCCGGCCCCCGACTGCGCCGGGCGGCCGGGCGGGCTGCCAGTGCCAGGGGCCCGGGGGGCCGCCCCCACATCGCCGGAAGTTCGGAACCTGTCACGGTCGGACCGTAGCAAGATCCGGGATGCCAGTGCCACACTGTTACGGTACCGGGCCCGCTAGCCGCTTCAACATCAGACGGTAATTGAAGGGCCTCGCCCCCCCGGCCCTCACGGAGTCACGGTCACGGGTCACTCAGTGCCAGTGCAGCCTCCGAGCCCGTGCGGCGGCGGCGATCGGCCCGGCCCCGGGCCGGATGGTACGGTCGGCAATTCGATCTCGGAGTCAGTGATCGGAGGTGACTCAGGCCGGGCTGAACCGGGCTGGCGGAGGCTCGCCGCGGGCCCGGCCCCCCGCTGGCTCCGAGGCTGGGCCCGGGCCGGGCCGATCACGGCTGCCTCAGTGCAGTGCTTCCGTGACTGCGATTCAGAGCTCGGCCGCCCGGGCCCGGCCGGAGGTGCCCTGAGGCGCACTCATTCATAATTGAATCACAAAAATAGCAACGCGGCCATTTGGCCGGTTATAGGAAACCTAAGGACCGGTCATAGCATTTGAATTCTGGTCCACTATTCAAGTAGACCACTTCGTAGGAAGTATAGGAGCAGACATATAGAGATGTCCATCGCCCTAGGACCAATTTGAAACGGTTTGTGTTTTGTCGAGCAGAGACGGGTGGGGTGATTCTGCAATATGGGTGATGCGCTCCAGGGGTAGTAACCCCTACCTACTCTCTCATGATTCACCATGGTACAAAGACCTACATTATGGTAGCGACAAGGGCTACCGAGAAATTAGTGGGTAGGTTGAACTTTTTGATAGGGGTAGGGTAGGGGAGAGTGCTATAAAAAATCTCAGAGCTCTACATGTTGCGGGAGGTGCAGATGTAGCACGGTTCATGATATGCTGGACGGGACAGGGAGGCGAAAGGTCGGGGTGGGGCAGGGAAAGGACAGCGGAGAAGAGGAGAAGAGAAAGCTCTCAGTGTGAACCGGTTACACAATTTATGGACTTGATGTGATGTGAAACAAACGGGGAAAGTTTGGGTGAACAGAAGCAGTGATGTTTGTACGTGAAAGAAAAATCTCTCGTTGGAATGCGATCACAAACAGGGGATAAACAAGTATGAACAAGTATGCCTTAGGATGCAGACGAAGGTTAAATCGTACAAGAAAGCTCGATAGAGAAAACAAAAGATCAAATTCATGCTCCCAGTGGGAAGTAGGAAGGACTGTCATAATTTTAGAAAAGCATAAGGTATGGTTATATAGTGTATCTGGATGTGAATAGATGATACGATTGCAAAATCTGACGCCTGGAAATGAAGACTAAGCGAGAAACTCATGACCGTGTGAAATGCCTCAAATGTAAAAAAGTCCACGATAACAAGACGATTGCAATCACCCATGAAAAAACTATGTATTTTGTACAAAAATTCAGCAACCCACAAACGCAAGAATTCGGTTCCATCATACAATTGCATCCGTCATGCTGCTCTCTGCGTTTCTTCGTTTTGTTTGCGTGTAGAGGCTCGACCGTGGAGCACAAGGCTTGCGGAGGCAGTGACCACACAGGAGGAACACCTCAATGAGTGGGAGTAGGCAGGGTCAGGTTTGGGAACTTGCTTCTTGTCAGAGTGAATGGTTGTCAGCTTTGCAGACGAATAACTCGTTGATCATCTGTATGTGAATCTCTCGTGCATGGTAGGAGTGCATCAGGTTTGGGGGGACTTGCTTTCTGCGTTTCTTCGTTTTGTTTGCGTGTAGAGGCTCGACCGTGGAGCACAAGGCATGCGGAGGCAGTGACCACACAGGAGGAACACCTCAATGAGTGGGAGTAGGCAGGGTCAGGTTTGGGAACTTGCTTCTTGTCAGAGTGAATGGTTGTCAGCTTTGCAGACGAATAACTCGTTGATCATCTGTATGTGAATCTCTCGTGCATGGTAGGAGTGCATCAGGTTTGGGGGGACTTGCTTTCTGCGTTTCTTCGTTTTGTTTGCGTGTAGAGGCTCGACCGTGGAGCACAAGGCATGCGGAGGCAGTGACCACACAGGAGGAACACCTCAATGAGTGGGAGTAGGCAGGGTCAGGTTTGGGAACTTGCTTCTTGTCAGAGTGAATGGTTGTCAGCTTTGCAGACGAATAACTCGTTGATCATCTGTATGTGAATCTCTCGTGCATGGTAGGAGTGCATCAGGTTTGGGGGGACTTGCTTTCTGCGTTTCTTCGTTTTGTTTGCGTGTAGAGGCTCGACCGTGGAGCACAAGGCATACGGAGGCAGTGACCACACAGGAGGAACACCTCAATGAGTGGGAGTAGGCAGGGTCAGGTTTGGGAACTTGCTTCTTGTCAGAGTGAATGGTTGTCAGCTTTGCAGTTATTCAACTTTTCTCCTTTTTTTTATTTGGTTTGCTCTTATGGTTTGGTTTTTATTTGTTTGTTTTTTTCTTTTTTGGTTAACAACAAGGTTTTCCTTGTTGTTTTTTTTGACTGGACGTTGGGTCTTCACCATCTTCAATGATGGCAGTCTGCTTGCTTCTTTGTTTTCTTATTTGTTTTTTCCTGAGTCGCAGGTGGTGTGGCTTGCTTTTTACTGGGTTTGTCTAGTTTCTTTCTCATTCTCTTTTCGTTCTCTCAAGTCTCTGGTTTACTGGTTTTTCATCGCAATCTCATGTTTACTATCTTGACAACACCTTTTGTAACTTTGCAGAGGTGAAAGCATCGGAATAAACTTTACGTTTCATTCCTGTGTCAACACATTCTTTCTATTCCTGCTCTAGTTTCTCGTCTCCTTCATCGAGTTGCTCTTACCTTGCCTCCTTCTTGTGCCTCAAAACGTATTTCTGTCCGTCTGTCTGTCTTTCTGTCTGTCTGTCTGTCTGTCTGTCTGTCTGTCTGTCTATCTGTCTGTCTGTCTGTCTGTCTGTCTGTCTGTCTGTCTGTCTGTCTGTCTGTCTGTCTGTCTGTCTGTCTGTCTGTCTGTCTGTCTGTCTGTCT
>NW_005434632.1:490112-490409 GCF_000315625.1 Guillardia theta CCMP2712
GTTTCTCCTACACATCACGCCATGTCGTTCTCGGAGCCGTCGCTTCAGCCACATGCATCGACGACAAAGTCCCCATTCCTCCTCCCCTCCTCTCGTGTTCCCTCCCCCTGCCCCTCTCCTGCACTTTTCCATCCTCTGCTAGCTCGCTCTCCTGTGTTTCCTCTCCTGTCCTCTCCTGTCCTCTCCTGTCCTCTCCTGTCCTCTTCTGTCCAGGTGTATCACTTTCTACGCACTATCTCAGTATTCAGATCACATTTTATAAGGAAATTGCAATCCGATTAATTCCTAACTCAATGA
>NW_005434632.1:490509-493009 GCF_000315625.1 Guillardia theta CCMP2712
GTCTGTCTGTCTGTCTGTCTGTCTGTCTGTCTGTCTGTCTGTCTGTCTGTCTGTCTAACTGCCGCCTGTGACTTCAAGTTCTACTTGTCCTTTCTGCCACTGCCCTCCACTTCAATTTCGTTTTCCCAGCTACTTTTTGCTGCCTTCCATTGCCAGAGCCAGGGGGAAGCGAGTGGGGAGGGGCGGGAGGGGGAGAAGAGCCCGTCGCTTGCCGATGGCCATGTGAAGCATGAGCGAGGGTGAGGGCAAGGCAGGGAGAGCCCCTCGGGCGGGCAGGGAGAGGAGGGGCAGGAGCTTGCGCGACGTGCTCGTGGACGAGCTGAGTAGCGGGAGGGACGTCACGGAGCTGCGGCAGCAGCAGGAGCTGAGGTGAGGAGGACGGAGGGCAGAGCGCGCAGGGAGGCTGACATGTGGTCTCTTGAGCTGGAGGAGCGACGGGGAGCAGGAAGATGGCGTCATCAAGTTCGGCAGCTTCCCTCCTTGTTCAAGGATTCTGGTCGCCCCCGATGCCATCCCCCCTCGCCGCTGCCTTTTGACATGCTGGCAGCGCAAGGAAGCGATCCTCTCACTGCACAACGGCAAGCAGCATGCTGTGACTATAGAGCACGCGTATGTCATCCCCGAGAATGGATTCTTCGGATGGAGCTTGTCTTGTGGAGGAGAAGAAGTGCAGGTGTGCGATGATGTTGAACTCTCGATCTCGATTCCTCCAGGAGGCAAAGTCACAGTGAGTTCTGATGTCGACCTGTGTGATCAGTTGCTTCCCTCCTCTTCTCGTATCCTCTCCTCCTCCTCCTGTCCTTCTTTTCCTGCTCCCCTCCGCTCTGCTCTGCTCTCCACGTCTTCGTGTCGATGCCTCTGACCACCCAGCAGGTCAAAGTCTTGCTCAACTGCTCGTTGTCTGTCCCAGGGGAGTACGATCAGTGGCTCCTCCTTGACATCGAGGCTGGGAAAGAGCACCAGCGTTTCTCCTACACATCACGCCATGTCGTTCTCGGAGCCGTCGCTTCAGCCACATGCATCGACGACAAAGTCCCCATTCCTCCTCCCCTCCTCTCGTGTTCCCTCCCCCTGCCCCTCTCCTGCACTTTTCCATCCTCTGCTAGCTCGCTCTCCTGTGTTTCCTCTCCTGTCCTCTCCTGTCCTCTCCTGTCCTCTCCTGTCCTCTCCTGTCCTCTCCTCTTCTCTCTTCTCCTCTCCTCTCCTTTCCTCTCTTCTCCTCTCGTCTTCGTTCTACTCATCTTTACTTCCGCTCTCCTCCCCTCCTCTTCCTCTCTCGTCCTCCATCCTCTGACATCCTTCTCCCAGCAAGTCAAAGTGCTCAACGTCAACGCCCCTCCTTTCCTCCCGCGATGGATGCGCACAGTATTTGACACTCCTCTCCGATTCACGGCAGGATGTCCTGCCATGTTCCCTCGAGAAAATCCGACTATAGCATGCAGCTGCTGCGGTAGAAACCTCATGACAGTCTTCGACCTCTCCTCGCGGTTCTGCTGCCTTCCAGCGTGCGGTCATGAGGTGATGGATAACACGAGGAGAGGAGGAGGAGGAGCAGGAGGAGCAGGAGCAGGAGCAGGAGCAGGAGCAGGAGGAGCAGGAGGCGCAGGAGGAGGAGAAGGAGGAGGATGACCTTGATTTAGATCCATAACTCCTGCCTGCGGGAACTTGTGCGAGCTGGTCATCAACGATGTCTGGCGTGCAGGTGAGGACGAGGGAGAGGAGAGGGGAGAAGGAACCGAGGCAAAGAGAGAAGATGAGGGAAGGAGAGGAGAGAAGAGGGGAGAGGGGAGAGGGGAGAGGGGATAAGAGAGGAGAGAAGAGGAGAGAGGAGAGAAGGGGAGGAAAGACGGCCAGGAAAGGGAAGGGAAGAGGAGGAGAGGGAGAGAGGAGGTCAGTGGAGTTCGGGAGAGGGAGGAAGACAGGAAGGTCGAGGGGAGGGGGAGGGGAGAGGAGGGGAGGGAGGGAAATGTGGAAAGCCTTTGAATCTCGTCATGAATCAGCTCGGAAGTGTGCGAGGACGGAAATTTCCCTCCGTACCTTCAGCAGCAGCTGGACTGGACGCCCTTCACTTCCATCGCTACTGACAACGAGAAATTCATAGCGACGGCTAGGAAGAGACCTCTCACCCCCAACAACTATCAGGCAGAATTCATCCCTCGTCTGTCCACCTTTTCGTCCTCGTCCTCGTCCTCGTCCTCGTCCTCGTCCTCGTCCTTGTCCTCGTCCTCCTCCTTGCCCTCCTCCTCTTCGTTCTTCCCCCCTTCTTTCTCTCTTTCCTGCTTTTATCTTGTCTTCTTCCTCATGTTTGGATCTTGAATGAATCTCCTCAGGTGAATCGGACCAAAGGCAAAGGAATCCTCGATTCGCGTGGAAACGTAAAAATTTCACAGATGAATGTACGTCCTCGTCCTCGTCCTCGTCCTCGTCCTCGCCCTCGTCCTCGTCCTTGCCCTCGTCCTCGTCCTCGTCCTCGTCCTCGCCCTCGTCCTCGTCCTTGCCC
>NW_005434632.1:498009-521736 GCF_000315625.1 Guillardia theta CCMP2712
GTGAGTGAAGGATGACTCAACTCGAATCTATGGGAGAGGAAGGGAAGGAGGAAGAGGAGGAGGAGGAGGAGGAGGAGAGACCAGATGGAGAGAGATGGGAGGAAGAGGGGAAGGGAGGGAGAAAGGATGCTCGTGCTGGCGCTACATCCTCGGGCTCGTGCTTGTGCTACATCCTCGTGCTCGTGCTACATCCTCGTGCTGTTTCTGTCGCTGGTGCTGGTGCTGGTGCTGGTGCTGGTGCTGGTGCTGGTGCTGGTGCTGGTGCTGGTGCTGGTGCTGGTGCTGGTGCTGGTGCTGGTGCTGGTGCTGGTGCTGGTGCTGGTGCTGGTGCTCGTCATTTCTTTGACGGCATGGCAGGACGTACGTTGGATGTGAGAATCCCCTGGGGTCCGTGGGAGGCGACGGGGAGGAGGAGGATGAAAATGCGCTGTTGGCCATGATGAGAGAAAAAATGCTGGGGGCCGGTAAGGAGGAGGGAGAAGAGAGGAGGGAAGGGAGGAGAGAGGGTGGGAAGAGGAGGAGGGAGGAGTGAGAAGGACGGGGAGGTGGGAGAAGAGCACAGAGAGAGGAAGCAGGGAGGGAGGACCTCTGACGCAAAATGCAGGTGTTGTGATGACATCCGCTAACCAGAAGATGGATGAGTTTTTCAGAGACGAGCAACAGTTTCGAGTTCTTCTGTGATCTAGTGCAGTTTTGCCAAGATGTATTGTGAACAAGGCACGGAATGAAGAGGAAAAAACTGTGATAGCAAGAGAATGTGGAAAGTGAGAGTTAGGGAATCCAATTGAGATGAGAATAACAGAAGGAGAAGGAGAAATTGGAGCAATTGGATAAGGAGGAGGAGGAGGAGGAGGAGGAGGAGGAGGAGGAGGAGGAGAAGGAGAAGGAGGAGGAGGAGAAGGAGGAGGAGAAGGAGAAAGAGTTTCATCGTCGCAGCTGCAAGAAGTTGTAAGCCCCCATCTTGTCTGAAGTCGCTGAGAGGTCGAGGAGGGAGGGAAGGGATGGAGCAATGTTGGAACCTGCAAGGCAAGCATGAGAAGGGGAGGAGACGTCAGCAGGTAGTCACAACAACTCAGTTTTGTTCATGAGGATGATCGGATGAAGAGCAAGAAGACAGGAACAGAAGTGTTCGAAACACATGTCAAGTGGCATACAAGTACAATTACATCAACGAGAGTACAAGTGCTACCCATGTCTGTACCTTGCAACGTGAAATAAAGAGGGATGCTCGACTTTCTTTCTGCTCTGCTTCTCCCTTGCAAGGATTTCCAGCCTTGATTGCTCGCTGACAGGATATGATGAGAATTTCGAGAATTACTAGAGAAGGTGGAGAAGAAGAAGTGGTGGGACTCAGGTGAGGAGGCGATTGGGAAGGAAGGAAACCAGGGTGGTGGTGGAGGAGGAGGAAGATGGGAGAGCAAGGAAGAGGGAGAGCGGAGGAGGAGGGAGAGGGGAGGAGGAGGGAGGAGGGAGGAGGAGAAGCTACATGATGTTGACGTTATGCTCGCTGGTTCTTCATCCTGTTTGAGCTCTGTCATCAAAGGCAACGAGGAAAGAGAGACAGACCAAGTTAGCATGAGGCGTGATGAGAACAGTTCTTTGCCGCGGATCTCTCAGCTTTGACGATCTTGATATGTGAAAGCTAAGATGAGACGAGATTTTTCACATGTTCTGTTTGAAACGACAACTCACATCATCTTCTTGCTGGTTGCTGTTTGCAAATCATCACAACATGAACATCTGGCAGCATTTTTACCTTTCGCATGCTTGTCGAACAAGTCCGAACTTCTTCTCAACAACCTGTCTGCGTCAACTGGCAAATAAATTCAGCAAACCTGCTGAATCTCGTCACCTTGATAACATTTACCCGCAGTGACCAGCGCAGATCGAGGTCGCGCAAGACGATGATGGTTGCGATCCTTGTGTGTTGATAGAGAGGAGGAAGAGGAGGAGGAGGAGAAAGGAGGAGCAGCGAAGGAAGACAAGGAATGAGCAGAAGTTGAGGAGAGAGGAGGAACAGCGGAAGCAGGAGCAGCAGCGAAGGAGGAGGAAGGAAAAGCAACTGAGGAGGCAGGATGCTGTTGAACAAAGGGACGTTTGCTTGTTGGTAAGGCCAATCTGTTTTGCAAGGGTCCTGCGATCCCTTCTTCCTCCCTCTTGCGATCATGTTGCTGTGCGCCCACTTTCATGCTCTGCTCGGTGCTGCTCCTCTCCTGCTCCTGCCCCTGCTCCTTCTCTTGCTCCTTCTCTTGCTCCTTCTCTTGCTCTTGCTCCTGCTCCTGCTCGTGCACCTGTTCCTCCCTGCAAGTTGTCTGCCCATGGCCCTGCCCCTTGCTCCCTCCTTCTCGAGTCTCCCACCTCTCCGCGTTTGCCTCCTGCTCCTCCCTCAACTTCGTCGCTATGAGGAGGATGTTGCTCGACCGGATCTGCCTCGGAGAATCTGCGAGTGAAGTCAGTCAACAAGAACCGACTCATCGGATCAGCTTACAAGCTCTTCCTCCTTCCTCCCCTCCTCCTCTCTGCGCCTGCAGCATCCGTCGCGTCAGCTGCACAGCATGGCGGGTGTACCGTAGACTACCTTCGCTTCATCCTCCGTCTTTCCTGACGACCTTTCAACTTCATCGTCGTCAGCATCTCCCGCCTGGCATGGTAGGGCATGTCAAGATTTTATCTTCTCCTCCAGCGATGAAAACAAACTTGCCTGCTGCATATCTTTGTCCGCTGCTATTTTAGCTTCTACACCGAACAGGTCAGTTTCATCACAACAGCATCGGCAGGTTCAGACCTGATCTTTCCGCTTCGACAACCTCGGAGCTTCTTCTCAGCTCGCCAATCTCCCTCTCCCTCCTCGCCATCTCCACCTGCAGCTCCTGGACCAACCTCCTGCTCGCAGCCAGCTTCTCCCTCATCACTGAGTTGTCGTTCTCTGCCTCTTGGCACCTCGATCGCATCTCCTGCCATGCATGCTCCTCTTTCGCCTGCTCCTCCTCCATCCTCCTCGCGCTCCGCTCGCTGGCGAGCAGCTTGGCTGTGAGGGTCGTCACCGTGAGGTCCTGCTCCTCCAGCCTCGCGCTGACTTCCTTCACTCGCTCCTCGCTTCCTGCCATCAGACTCCGAGACGTCACATGGCTCCATCGGAAGAAGAGGAGGAACAGCTTCGCTCGCTCCCTTCTCCTGCGATGTACCGTCGAGACCTCCTCTTGATGTTTCCCCTCCTTCGTTTCCCTCACCACCTCCATCCATTCATACATGTACCTCGCCCTCCTCCCTGACCTCTTCCTCTCCTCCAGGTTCCCTTGCACTCTGCTCGTCCACCGAGCACGACAATCTCGATCGCGGCAAGTGACGAGGAACGTCCGCAGCATCTGCCGCAGGAACCGTCTCTCCTTCCTCTGTTGGAACGTCTCCACTGCCTTCATCACGACCCTCCTCTTCATCCGATCCTCCGCGTTCGCTTCTATCGCCCTGAAGCAGACCAGCACATCCTTTCTCAGCTTCTTCCTCCTCGCAAACTCCTTCACCTGCCCGACAAACCTCCTCTTGAACGACCACCCTGACCACCTCACCAGCATCGTCAGGAGTTCAGGGTGCATCTTTCGACTCTCTATCTCCCTCTTCTCAAGGAGCCTCTTCCTCAGCTCCCCCATCCTCCTGCTCGCAGCAAGCGTTCTGGTCATGTCAACAAGCTGCTCCTCCATCTTCTCCTGCTTTCTCCCCATCTGCACCAGGTCGCCTTTCATTCTCACGATGTCCCTGCAGAAGATCTCGATGTCGTGCTTGGCTGCCTTCAACTCCTCTTCCAGCGGCTGCAGCCGTTTCAGCTCCTTCTGCATCAGCATGAACCTCCCCCACAGCTTCTCGTGCATCCCCTTCCACTTGGTATCGGAGGCTGAAAGCGTCTCTACCTTGCCCTCCATCGCCTCCAGCTTCTGCTCGACGCTTCTCTTCTCCTCCTTGAGACTCTCAATGAACTTCATCTGCACGCGCTTCATCGCCACCAGCGAGTCGATCTCGCTCCTGTTCGCGGCCAGCTGCCCCTCCATCTTCCTGCACGCCCTCTCGCTCTCCAGCAGTCTCGAGCTGAACTCCAGCCGAATGTTCTCCTGGGCCTCCTGGATGCTCTTGAAATGCTCCCTCGCCTTCTTCGCGTACTCCTCCGACTTCCTAGCCTCCAGGCTTGACCTCCAGGATTGGAACGCTTCCTCCACGTACATCATCCTCCACTCCCGCGCAAAGTTCTCCTGCATCCTCCGCAGCTTCCTCCTCTCTTTTGCGCAGTCCCTCCACAACCCCAGCAGCAACGCGGTCCCCCTCCCCATCCACCTCTCCGCCACTCTCTTGCAGATCTTTCTCAGTCGCTTCGCGTTGTGCGCATGCTCTGCCCAAAGCTCGAACCTCCCTCCTGCCACGTAGTCGAACACCATCCCCTCAAGGATCGCCGTTCCCTTCCTCTCAGCCTCCCTCCGTGTCACCTCCGCCTCCTCCGGCGTCTGCGTCAGCCTCAGCGCAGTCCTTTGAATGATCTTGTGCAAGTCCTCTGCTTCCTTCCTCGACTTCTCCAGGTCACCTTCCGCCTGCTCCAGCTGCATGCGCTTCCCCTCAAGCTGCGTCTGCAGCTTTTGTATCTTCCCCTGCGCCTCCTGCATCTCCTGCTCCACCCGCGCGACCTTCGCCTCTAGCGGCACACGGAAGTCGTTCCACCACCTGTCATTCTCCTCCGTCTCCCGCATCGCTTGCTCAAGTTCTCTCCTGCAGGTCCGCATGTCTTCCTCGAGGGCATCCACCATGACTTGCTTGTACTTCACCTCCTCTAGCAGCCTTCTCAGTCTCTCATCTGCCTGCTCGTCCTGCTCCGTCCCTTCTGCTGCCTGTACACTTGCAGCATCGGTCTCCGGTGGCACTCGTTTCAGCTGGAAGAGAACAGGACCACAGAGGAAGGGATACTCGTCCTCCCCCTCAAACTTTGCCGTCCACATCCCCGCAATGTGCCTCCTTACAAGTACCCCGACCTTCCCTCGGAACCGTTTGAATCCTTCCCAGTCATCAAATTCCTCTGCGAGCACAACCCGCACCCCGCTGAAAGTGCTCGCGTCCCCATCGCTGACGTACATCCTCTTCTCATCGTCCTGCTTCTTCCTCTCCCTTTCCTCCATGAGCTTGAACCCCATCTGCAACAGCTCCTGCTCATGCTTCGACTGCGTTGTCCACGGTGTCACCGACAACACACCCTCATCCTACTCTTCACCTTCTTCCATCGCCGCTGGTCTGTGGAGACCATGTCGTACTTCCTCGAGACGCTCTCTCGGCAGTTACTAGCCTCCTCGTTCCAGACCACAAACATCTGCACGAACACATCGCAAACAAACGCGGTAAGTCCCAACTCCCCCATGATCACACAGGGCTCGACCTCTGAGGCCTTGTCTAAACTCTGCTCAAGAAATTCCTGGTCATGATCACGTTCAGTCTGCAAGAGGTGCAGCTCCAAGGCACAGACCAGGCGAAGCTTTGGATCGTATCTCGTGTGCATTCCAGCATTCCACCTTTTCATTGAGATATCTGACAACAACAGGTCACCATGTCGTGCAGTCGCTCTTCGACATTGTGGATCTCACTTCTCTCCATCTTGATCGTGGCCTTTCCCTACCTCCTCAAACCTGAGGACCTGATACGATTGACATGTAAGGGTTGCTCAGGAACTGATCCTCAACCGCACCGAGATATTTGCTCTTGAGCTGTCGGAAGGTAATGTACACTGACAACCTGGGCACACTGTCCTCTCCTCTCCTCTCCTCTCCTCTCCTCTCCTCTCCTCTCCTCTCCTCTCCTCTCCTCTCCCGGGTCGCCTGAGGAGTCCTCAGTCTCAGGGCCTCGGGCCTCTGAGAACGGTCTCCTCTCCCGGCTCCCTCCCCGCCTCTCCTCGAGTCCACGTACAACTTTGATCACACCGTTTCGTGCTGTATCGTATCACGCCATCACCAGTCGCTGGCGCCCGTCACGCCGAGCCATGACATCGGCACCGCCACCGGGCGCCGCCATCAACTCAATGACTTGCAGGCGGTTGAAAGACGGTGAAAATCGATCTTCAACCCCGCCTCAGAATTCTTCGACTTGGCTCTCAGTAATGAGGGGCATCTGCTCCGCAGCCTCCGAGGGCCCGCCGGGTCATAAAATGGATTTTAGAAATTAGTAAAGTACCGCAGGCTAATTGGGGCACCACCGGGTGGTTTGACCAGTGCATCCGAAGATGGAGGCAATCCCAACTCATTCCGCTGACAGAAAGGAGTCTAAATTTAGTACAAAACTGGAACTGAGAGGGATGGACCCTACTGATCTAACACATTCCTAGGACCGAGCCTAGGACCCCCACACACAAGATAATTAATACCCCAAATTGGCTTGGGAGAACACACCGGTGTAATTGTGGTAAACTGGGTGGGTGCGGGGTGCAGTCAGATATCACGGTGTACCCCTGTATTCCGATACAAATACATGGGTGGGTCCGGAAGGACGTAATGAGAAAAATCGGGGTGGGGTGGATATCAAGTTCAAACTTGCATATGACTGACAAAGGGTAGAGTACTTAGAGCTGAAGAGGGGGGTAGGGGTATCGTGGTCATTTCAACCAGAACAAGTGTGGGTCAAATGTGAAAATGGAAGTCAGATGTCAAGGAAAGGTGGGGTCCGTAATACGGAGAAAGGGGGGTCAGCAAGAAAGGGGGGTAGTCTTGATAATGGGTTTTGGATGAAAAATTCTTCCTTGACCCTCTGAAGCCGAAAGAGGGAGGGTCGGTTGGGAAAAATGCTTCCGCATGGAGGGCTGATAGCGGCAGTGCATGGGAGGAGGAGGAGACGAACTAGCGTGTCGGAGGAAGATGAGCATGACTACACAAACCTTCTCGAACCAACTCAGATCTTCAAGGATAGGATGGACGCGGTTGACTCCGTGCTCGAGGATCTGGAATCTCAATCGATTTTTGGTCCGGCCAAGAAGGAGGCAGCGCAAGTTGAGATCAGTGCGATAGAGGGCCTGCTGGAACAGGTGGAGAATAAGATAGAGAGGTCGCAGGCATACTTCAAGCTTGGAGGAACAGCAACCTTCTTCATCTTGTTCGCCGTCTTGCTGTTCACCCAAAGGAATGTGTCCGATTCTTACGACATGGAGAGCTCTATCGTCAACCTGATTGTTGGGCAGCTGCCGACGCTGGGAACGGGGGGATACACCAACTCAGGGGTGGGGGCAGCAGGGTCACTTAGCAGTGCCAGCGACTTCTACACATGGCTGTCAACAGCAGTCATCGCCAACGTTTTCAGCGATCCCATTTGCGGGGACGGCTCGTGCGATGCGCCGGACGAGTATGCCGGGTTTGGGAGGTTCGGGTGCGTAGCCGACTGCGGAAACTATCTGAACGTCACAGAGATAACGATTAACCTCCAAGATGTCATCGCCACAAGCTCTGATAGCCTTGGATGGGACGTGTCTGGAATAACGAGGATTTCCTCTTCCCAGAAGGCTGGGTTCAAATACAACATCTACAGCGAAACGATGGGCGATTTCCTGTTTGCAGATGACCAGGACTCATCGACGGGGCTGAGCGTCACGACGGACGTCCCTGACGGCGTTCTCACGCTAGTCCTATACCAAACGCAGAAAACCAGCAGCCTTGTCGACGCCAACACCATTCACAACTTCTATCCCTTCGTACTGAGGTGAACCGTGTCTTGTCTTCCTTGCTGTGCGATGGAGATGAGAGTTTGATCGCAGCACAATACCTGATCGAAATACTTTGAGCGACTACCAATACGGCGATCAGAGGGAATACCTCTCCTCTTCGTTCCTCATCCTCCAAGGGATAGAGAACTATTGCTACTCATCCGGTCCAGCCATGCCCCCCAAGTGCCAGTCCTTGAATTCTTTCGGTCTTATTTCCATCTCTTTTTGCATGTTGGAAGCTGACGTCTTGAGTTGCACGGCAGACATGTATGTGCGACTCTTGTCCAGTTACGGAGTAAACGGATCGATCACCATGAAGTCTTCAACCTCGAACAAGAATTACGACACTCTTGCTTCGGTGACGCATCCTTGCGCAATACTCTTCCTTCTCCTATCAAACCTTACATCTCCGATGTCGTGAACAGGTCATGTTCTGCTCTGTCATCCCGAACACCACAGGGGGGTCGGCTGCCTCAGCGAACAAGGCGTACTTCCAGAGTGCCAGGACCTCTTGTCAATCTGGACAGGCACGCTCGGCATCAAAGTTGCCGCAACTCTCGGACTCGAAGACGTTGATTAGAGAGGAGAGGAAGGGAAAGAAAATCACTCAGGAGGAGGAAAAGATTGTCGGTCGCTCAATGCGCTTGCATGCAAAGGAGGAGAACATCATCCAAGGGGATGAAACAGGTACAGAGCTCGTGCACATGATCAGGAAACGCCCTCAAGCGAGCGCTATCAATGCTTCGCACCAAAATTTCCATCAACTCGCAGCTCCGGGTCAGTCTCCATTCGCTTCGCCGACATGCACCGCCGCGACGCAGAGTTTCCCCCTCCTCTATGTTTATCCTTCGCAGACTGTTCAGACCTGCTTGATGTTCTCGACTGCAGGCTCGAGCCCTCTCTACATCTTGACTTCTTACGAGGACCAGATTGGCCAGAATAATCTCAATCTACTGAACCCGTCTGGTGGTGGGTTTTATATCTCAGCAGCCAACTTCACTCAGATGAGCATTCCCAACTTCAATTTTCAGCTTGCTGTGCAGAGCGCGCAGCCTGGAAAGCCGGGATCCTTTCTTCACTCTTCGAAACCGTATGCGATGCCCATTTCGTCGCCGTCTGTCTATTTCTACATCACAGTAACTCCGACCGATTACCTTTGTTTGAGTTTCTCGGAGTCTGACTGCACACCTCCGAGCGACCCGCAGATTGTGGATTCCTTCAGTCTTCCTGTTGTCGTAGTCCAGAGCTCCGTTGGGCAGGGCGCAAACTCAAAAACTTTGATTTCACTCTCCATCCTGCCTTCGTCCAACGGATCGACTGTGAGTTTCTCAACGTCGAGCAGTAATGCTCTGTCATGTAGCAATGCGACAAGCTCAGGAAGTTTGTTCTTCTACGATGACTCTGCTTCTCAGCTGACGGGCTCAAAACTGACCGTGTACGCCATGGCTTGCAAGAATGGTTTAACGAGCAACGTGGTCAGTCGAAGTTGGAACATTTTCCCGTCGCCCTACGTGTCTGTCAGCTTGAAAGTGGACGCATTGACCTCCACAAGCTTCAGCGACACGTTGTTGGAGTACATGAAGACAGCGATCTCTCAGGTGGTTGGATGCAACAAACTGCAGGTGCTTTCTTTGTCGGTCACCACTGAAACCAGCAACACAACAAACTACACGTCTGCTTATCTCAGTCTCAAGATCCTTACTGATTCCAACGTGGATGTGGTCCAGTACAACAAGTCAGTGGTATCAAACATCATGACGATCTCAAGCAAGTTCAAGACACTTGCAAACGTTAACGCGACAACCTCCATCAGGGCGACCTCGATCACTTCGAAGCTGTCCTACTCGAACGAGTTCAAACCGTGTACCACACACTATGACTGCACCAGCGGGTTGTTCTGCGCCACACAGCAGAGCTCCACCGGCTACATCTGCCAGCCATGTGCAACTTGCGTCATCGACTCGAGAGACTCTTACAACGGAGTCTGCCCTCAGGACCTCTGCCCTAACTCAGGAGGCTATCCCCGCTGCGTTGACGCCTCCGCCTTCCTCGCCCCCCTCGAAAGCACCTGCTCTGACCATCACGCCTTCTCCATATGGAAGTACGGGACACAGGCGGAGGGCAGCCCTCAGGTCATCCCCTCCTTCACTCCCAAGGTGAGGGAGCTGACGCCCTACAATCGCCTCGTCGGTGCTGTCGTGATCACGCAAACGAGGATGAAGCGAGGCTCCTGCCTGGACAACATGAAGGGGGCGGACGTCCGGCTCTTCACCTCGTCGGCGGGCTCGGGCATCAACTGCCCCCTTGCCAACCAGCTGGACTCTGAGCCCTTCGGGTACGACCCGACCTTCATGACGTTCAGCTCCATCTACAACGGCAAGCTGCGGCCAGAAGTCTTCTACGGGAACGGCGAGAGGTACAACTCTTCGACGTCGGGAGGGACGGGGTATGGCTACCCCAAGGGCTTCTACCCGCAAAAGTACGACCAGAATGCTCTTGACACGAACATGGATGGCATGCTGAGTCCGCAGGAGGTAACCAGCGGGGCAACAACCTCCTTCTTCACCAAGGCGTCCAAGTACATCGACTCGGGCGAGCAAGACACCTTCAAGCTGTACTTCGACGAGAGGCTGACGTACAAGCAAGCGCTGAAGATGGTCCAGTTTGCCCAGGACGGGAAGTTCATCGACTCGCAGACCAAGGAGATCAAGGTAGAGATTGTGACTTACAATGCCGTCAAGGACATCTTCATGTACTCCAACTTCGTCTTCGCGTGGCAGGCGGGAGGAAAGATCCCGTGGGACTACTCCATCAACACCATTTCCGTTGACAAGATCCTCTCTCCCTCACACGTTCAGATTATCCTGATGGTGATAATCGTCGTCTTCCTGATCTTCAACTGCGCCTACGAGTTCAGAGACATCCTTATCCAGGCAAGGAAGTTCGCACTGCACGACTACCTAGCCGATCCCTTCAACTGGATCGATCTTGCTCACTTCTTCTTCATGTGGGGCTCAGTCTTCTCCTGGTTCATGTACCGGCAGAGCACTCTTACCTTCAAGCTCAGCCCCAACTACCCAATCCTCTTCTACGGGCCCGAGTACAGCGCCGTCAACTCAACAAGAAGGTCGATCCCCTTCGAAGCTCCCATCAGCGCGTCCAACTTCGCCAAGGCCAGAATGTTCCGCACCAACAATGCGGCGGAGTACGACTTCTTGCAGCTGATCAACGCGATGCGAGTGATCTCGAGCAGGATGGAGTTGTACTCCTTTTTCTCTGGCGTCGCCGTCGTCCTCTTTGTCATGAGGATGCTCAAATCGCTCGACTTTCAGGAGAGGATGGGGATGGTCACCAGGACCATTGCGAGGGCCGCCAGCGATCTGTGGCACTTCGTCCTCCTCTTCTTCATCGTCTTCGTCGGCTACGCCATCGTCGGAGTCCTCTTGTTCGGTCATCAGTTCGAGGTACGAGGTTGCCTGTCCTGACCTCTTGTTCTTCTCTCTTTCGTTTCTTCCTCCCCTCCCTCCCCCTCTTGTCTGTTCTCCACCTTGCTGGTACTTTCTCCGCCAACCCTTGTTCAATCCCGTCCCTCGCTTACCCTCCGCTCCGACAGGGCATGCACGACCTCTCACATTCCTGCATCACTCTCACAATCTTTCTGCTGAGTTTGGATGCAACCCAATTCTACTCATCGGTAAGTCAAGTCCGCTATCCTCGTCACTTCATTCTCACCAGCTGGCAGATGTCGCATGCCGCTACTCCTCTTGCCTTCTACATCTTCCTCTGGTCTTACATCTTCATCGTTTTCTTCATCCTCTTCAACATCTTCCTCGCCATCCTCGTCGATGCGTACGCCACCGTCAAGCAGGCGACCGATGGATCGACGGGTCTGTTGGAGGAGCTTGCCGGTGTCATCTGGCACGCAGTCCGACGCGTCCTCCCCTTCGGCTCCCGCTTCCTCTCGGACGAGCACTTCCAGCGGATCCTCAAGGATGAGAAGACCAAGTTGGGGCAGGGGCAGAGGATCCAGTCGGAGATCAACCGCAAGCTGGAGGACAAGAAGGAGATCTTGCTGCGCGGAGGAGTCAGGGTCGACCTCAACAACCTGCAGCGGATTGTGCAGCCTGGCAAGGTCAGAGGGAACTACCAGGTCAGCCCCACGGAGGCAGAGAACGATGCCAAGGGGGCAGCAGAAGCTTCGGCAGAGGCTTTTGCAGACGATATGGTGCTGGACGTCATGGACAGGTACGGAAGCAACGTGCTGGAGCACAGGGAGAGGAGGAACCATGAGTTCAAGGAGCTTGTTGGTATCGAGAATATGAGGTAACGTCTGCTGCCCGGCATATCCCCTCGCTCCCCTCCCCTTGCTCATTTCACTGCTATCTATCCCATCATCTTCCTGGTCCCCTCTCTCCTTCCATGACTCCTCCCGCTGCTCTTCCATCTGACATCGCACCCAGGCGCCTGCTTGTTATGAATCTCCTCCAGATCAACGTGCTGGACGAACAGAAACGCATCGCCGACGTCCTCGAGTCCATGGCCGTGAAGACTTTCGGCTCAGTCCCTGAGCACAAGCGCAGCCTCCTGAACCCCTCGGCGAGGGTCGTGAGCAGACTTGGAGAGCTCCACGTCACCGTGGTCAGCGCCACGGGTCTCCCTCGCATGGATCTCATCCGCAGCTGCGATCCCTACTGCGTCCTCTACATCGATGGCCATGGCGACCAGCAGACGCACATCACCGAGACGGTACCGAAGAGTCAGACGCCTCACTGGAACGAGAAGTTTGTGTGGGATCTCTACACTGACACCCGGATCGTTACAATCTCATTGTGGGACAGAGACAATGTACGTCGCCCGCCTCTCCTCCTCCTCCGTCGCTGCTTCACTTTTCTATACTCCCCTCTCTCCTCTCCCCTCTCTCCTCTCCCCTCTTCCCACTCCTCCTTACCTTCTTCCGCTCCCTTCATCCCTTCTTAATCTGCAATCTCCTTTCATCTCTCCTCTCCTTCTCCCTCCTGCCTCCCCCTCCTCGCTCTCCTTTCGCTTAGTGGCCTCACGCATCCTGCAGGTGACCAAGGACGATCTCATCGGCACTGTGCTGGTTGACCTGCGAGATCTCGAGCCAAACTCGTTCGGCAAGCAGCTCGACCTCAACCTGACAAACGCGAGGAAGGCAAAGAAGCTGAGGAACGCAAAGCTGCAAGTGATCTTTCAGCGGCGAAGAGACGGGGAGACTATGGATTCTATCCAGGAGGAGAGTGCAGGAGAGGCTGGGGGGTCGATGAACGGCAGCAGGAAGCAACAAGGGGAAGGGCCGCCGGACTCGATCAACGGGAACGTGGAGGGGAAGGTGGAGGGGAAGGTGGAGGCAGCTAACGGGAAGAGCGGAGACGAAGAAGTGGACAGCGCGTTGAGAGAAGACATCGATAAGATGACTGAAGAGCTGGAGGATAGCTTAAACCTTTCAGACTAGCGCGGGGCGTCAAGATACTCTGTCTGGCTGGTCGGAGGTGGCCGGCACATGTAGCTCTCTCGACATGTACAGATCAAACATTGGTGTACTCTAGATAAACTTCAGCATGATAAGGGGATGAGAAGGAAAGGGGGACAACAAATTTGCATGAGAGCGTTTGTTCGCTCTCTGACAAGTTTTCATGTACAGCTAAAGTGTTGAAAAGAAAGGAGTTTATTTACAAGGCAATGATGGAAATGATAGTGTACATCCAGTTCTCTTATCAGTGTACAGCTAGTTCTCTTGGTCGCTTCCCCCTTCCTCGTCCTCCACTGGCGCCGTTCTACATCCCACAGCAGGAAGATTCCACGGCTGGGATTTGATGAGGAAGATTGATCGCTGCAGGGCCATCAGTCGCTTCATCTTCCACTCGCTCAGTGGAACCAGCCCTGTGGAGCTCTCGCAAGCACGCAGGTCGTCCAAGGACAAAGAGCGCGTCATCCCATACTCGCTTCCTCTTGTAGCCACGTCAATCTCATCGGACGCTGGCAGATCGGCTCTGATATCGTGGAGTGACATGTTGTATGCTGAACGGATGTATGATTACTAACACACTTGTTGCGGATATCCTTCGCTTCCGAGCAATGTTGGTCCCAGCGTCGATAATAATCGCTAATGCAATAATCGCTAATGCTCAAGGAGATAGTCCAGGGAGAGGGTTCCAATGCAGTGAAGCAGGTGGAGAAAGAGGACAGAACCGTGAGGAGACTGAAGGGTGTCTTGATGTCTTCTACCACAGTGTGGTACGATAGGCCGAGAGAAGGACGGAGGGTCGCTGTAGATTGCTAGCAGTATTTCATACACTGATGGGGAGAGGGGCGACAGGAAGGTTTGAAACAGTCGGAAAATCGCAGCGATTCGTATCTGTGCCTTGAACAAGTCAGATACAGTAAGGGGGGTAGTGGAGTGTGAAGGTAGTGGGGGTGAAGCACCTCCGGTACTTTTATCTGGAATATTTGTATATAACAAGGGGGTCCACAAGCACAAAGGTGGGTCCTTGTGAAGAAGTCGTGCGTTAACAGAGTAGGTATGAGTCATATTGATGGTACTTAACGAAAAGATTTCTCTTCGTACCTCAACCTTGTGATCTCTTCGAACCGTTCCGTTCTGTAAGATTCATTCGTAGGGAGGAGGCTGGACCCTCGTGATCATGTCCTAAAGCACCGCATGCCCGTGGTCGTTCAGAGGCCGCTGACATGAGCACGTGGCCGTACGGGGCTGCGACTGTTTGGTTTCAAATGCTGTTGTAAAACAACGTTTCGGAGAAAGGGATTCGAAAATTCTCTTTTCAGGGCTAACCACCGCTTGCACGTCTTATAAAGACAACGATTCGAAGATATCCCTATAACGGTTTGCAACCAAGGATAACACCAGGGGCCCCTACCCCTCGTCTTGAGTATCGAGTACCCGGTACCAAGACGAGAACAATCAAAGCGCCGGACAGGTATCGGCGACAAATTCCGGGGCGATCACGAGGACTGCCAGGGTGGCCGCGCCTAGCGGACACACGGACTCCTGGAGGCCGATGTTCGAGCTTTAAGTCACGAGGGCTGCAGATTCGCATTGAAAAAATTAAAAGTCAGCCAGTCATATAGTCACGTAAAACTCAGTTCAACGCGGCCGTGGCCGGCGCCGGCCCGGCTCGCCACCGTGACGGTGGGCACTGCGGCAGTGCGGCAAGCCGCCCGGCGGTCGCTCGCCGGCGGCCGGCGGCCCCGGCGTGACAGTCCCCGATCGCCGGGCCCGGCCGGATTGACAGGCAGGGGGGGCGCGCCCGGGCAACTTATCAAGTTTCCGAAGTTCAAGTTTCGAAGTTCCGAACGACGACGGCCGCCCCCGGCCCGCCCGGGCCGTCGTATACGGGCCCGGCGTCCCGGCGACGGTACGGTCCCAGCCGGGCTCCCGGGCCGCGATGGCGCCCGGAGCCCGACCTCCGGCGAGTCCGGGAGGTCCTCCGAAGAACGAAAAAGCGATAAAAATAGCGGAGGGCAACAATATGAACCGTTGTGGTATCAATTGACAGCAGTGCATCCCTATTTATAGGAAGGAGCAACAATGTGAACCGTTGTGGTATTAGGTCAAAAGCAGGCCTATTTATAGGAAGGAGCAACAATGTGAACCGTTATGGTATTAGTTCAAAAGGCAGGCCTATTTATAGGAAGGGGCAACAATGTGAACCGTTGCAGTACGCATACTGAAGCAGGCTATTTATAGGAAAGGAGCAACAATACGAAACGTTGCGATATCGTCAGTTGAGTTAGGCCTATTTATAGCGGAGGGCAACAATTCCAACGGTTGTAGTTTTAGACTGAACATTTTCCAAGCTCACCTCAGCCTTAGGGTCATACCAAGTCACTGCAAGGGCATTGAATTCGTATAAGGAAAAATCAGCTTTCTAATTTCACTGCCCTCAATTTAGTACCCTACAAGGACACCCGATGATGTTTCAAAGGCATGGCGGACGAGGAACAAGAGGAAGGTTCCGTAGGGATCAAGAGTGTTCAGAAGGAAGGGAGGAGGGGAGGGAGGACGAGAGTGAGAAGGGGAGGGAGGACGAGAGGAAGGAGGGGAGGGATGAAGAGAAAGATGTCTAATGCCCTCTTCTTCGTTCTTGATACCCATATCATACCTGTACTGTATCTACCCTTACTGGATGATCCTTTCACTATCATTCATATACTTTTCATTCGCATTCTTGGATTGCCAAAGTTCTTCACTGCTGCCCTCTTGAAGATTGCATTTGCGCAAAATCTTCGTAGTTTCTTCTATCTCGCATTCCTCTGATTGCTTGTACTAAGCTTTATTCTACCCTCGTACTAGATTCAACTCCGTTTCACTTTTCTCCTTTACACCTCTTAGTTTAAGATCGTTTTCTTTCTGATGTGCGACAATAGACAGCATGGCCGGACGCGTCGTACTGTTCCTCTCTCTCCTCCTTGCCGATGCATCAGCGTTCTTGCCGAGCTGCCACGTCGGTAGTAGGATGAACATAGGGCGGCACGAGCTAAGAATGAGCTCATCCTCCTCCAACGATCAGCGAGTACTCTTACGTCAGGGTCTGCTTCAGGTAGTCGTTTCCTGTCCGAAACCATGCCCGTGCTCACGAGCGTTCAGTTGTGCAAGTCGGGACCCAAGAACGGAGTCGGGGCGAGCGAGGACTTGATCCTGTCCGTGAAGGAGAAGGCGACGGAGCTTGCAAAGCTGAACCCAACGCAGCGGCAAGCTACCAGCCCGATGCTGGACGGCAAGTGGTGAGCAAGGGGGGAGAGGAGGGAGGGGAGGAGAGGAGGGAGGGCAGAAGGGAGAGTGCCCTGAGACAGAGAAGGGAAGGAGAAGAACAGAACTTTGGGGTGAAGGAGATGCCGATGTGGATCGGGGAAGAGTTGATTTGAATTGTTTCCTGTCTCACCATTCCGGGCAGGAGGCTTGTCTTTAGCACGACGAAAGGACCCAGCAGCGGCATGCTCGGGCCGTTCGTTGGAGATGTGTTTCAGGACATTGTGCTTGAGCAGGAGAAGTATTTCAACATCTTGGAGTTGGGTTTCGTTGAAGCCGTCCTGTCGGCTCACTGGGACGTGATGGGGCAGGAGAAGTGGAGAGTCTTCTTCGACGACATCCAGTTCAGGTTGTGTGGACATGTTGACTCGTTGCCTGCTTGTGCATAGAGGGAGGAAGATGGAGGAGGGTTGAGCGTGAGTTGGACAAGGAAGACGAGAAGTAGAAATTAAGGGATATGGTGGATTTGGTACCAGATAAGTCAGTGATGATGCGTTGTAACTCTACTTGTTGTCCTCCATGCTTCCCTGGAATGGGGTGCCTGTTTGTTTGGATCCTTCTCCCTTTCCCGCCTTTTCTCCTTTTCCCGCTCTTCCTCTACCTTCCTGTCTCAACATCTGCCTCCCCTACTCTCTCACCCCCTTGTTTGACTCGCTTCTGATTCTTCCATCAGTCTATTCGGCATCCCAGTCTTCAAGAAAGAATTCTCCTCTTCTCAACGCGACCAAGTGTTGGAAGGGTTGGACACGCTGGTATTGCACTTCCGCTCTCCCTCCCGTTGTCGCCATCACCACCTGCTCCTCCACCTTTTCCTCCTTCTCATCACCCCCATCGTCCTCCTCGCCCTGCTACACCTCTTTCTACTGCTCCTTCCACTCCTGCTTCACCTCCTGCTCTTCGCCCTCCTCTGGTTCAATGCCTCCTGCCCATGCCCCAATCGACCTCCGCGTCTGTCTCTCCTTGCTCAGAATGTTTGCAGGGTGGAACAGAAAAGGAAGCGAGGAGTTCCAACAACGGGGGAATCTGTGAGGCTGAGGGAGGAGGAAGAGGAGCAGGGGGCGAGGACAAGGGCGTGAAGGAGGAGGAAGAGAGGACAGAGGAAGAGGATGTGCCGCTGACGCATGCGAGCAGGGGACATGGCCTACTGCAACGACACACTCCGCGTGCTATGGTGAAGCATCAACTAGTCATGTGAGACTTGAAGTTGGGCTGAAAGAAAAGGTGGTGGCAGGGCGTACGGGGTCCAGCGCGAGGCCAGCAAGGCGAGCATCTACGTACTGGAGAGGGAGAAATGAGATGAAGAGTGAGATGTTGGACGAGAGAAGCCTGTATTTGGCTCATGATCAAACCATCTCGATCCTTTCAAGTTGCCTCAGGCAGTCCCTCCTCCGAGTCCGCTAGCCCTCCGAACGCTCAGGCACTTCAAGTTGCTCACCGACTCCCGTACTATCACCTCCGGAATGATTAGTAGGCTTAGACTTCAGGCTTCGACGGACGGGCGCTGGCTTGACTCAGTGACCAGTAGGGTCCGAATCAGTGCGGCGGCGAGCCTCGGCCTCCGCCGCCATCGGCTCAGGCTCGCCGACTCGGAACTTCAAGCCTACGGGCCCGGGCCCCCGACTCGGACTTTGTCCGATCGGCTCAGTTACCGTACAGTGAGACCGTCACGGCGTCTCGGTCAGCAGGCTCAGTCTGAGGCTCGATCGGACAGTCACGGCCGGGCCCGCCGGGCCACCGTCTACCGTACTATCATGGTGCCGCAGTGCCCGGTGACGCCAGGAGTCCGAAGTCCCGGCGGGACTCGGACCCAGTCCGACATAACTTCAGTGATCCGGGGGCGAGTCACACTGTGACAGTGCAAACTTGAAAACTGAGAGGCCCCGCCTAGTGACTGTGACTCGCGCGGCCCGGCCGCTCAGCGGCACTGCCGCTGAGCGGGCCCAGCCGGCGCGGGCCGCGCCGGCTGGGCCCGGCAGCCGGGGTGCTGAGCGGCGGGGCGGGCGGCCCGGCCGCGGCGGGGCCCGGAGTCACGGATTGCCACGGTACTGATCATCGGCGGACCGTCTCCGAGACTCCGTGAGCCGCCGGCGCGGCCGCGTGCCGCCAGTGCACGACCGTGCCCCGGGGCCACGGCGGCCCGGCCGGGGTGCCAGTGAGCGCCGGTGTGTATCGTGTATCGCACTGTCACATGGTGGCACCGGCCGGAGTCACGGTGCCGCAGTGCCACCGGGGGGTACGGGGTACGGTACTTAAACGATGCCACCGATGACGCGCCCCGCCGAGTACGCCCGTATCATTATACGACGGTACCGCCCACCCGGTCACCGGGGACCGGGCCCGGCGTACTACGCGGCAACGGATCAACTAGCCCACTGACCCCAGGTACTGATCGCCGCCGCTGCCACCGTACGGCGCCACTATCAGTATGGTACTACCGTAACGATACTACGCTATCGCCTACCGTACCGTAGTACCGTACTCGGATACTACTAGCTACCGCGGCTATCGCCTACCGTAACGATACTACGCTATCACACTACGGTAGTACCGTAACGATACTACGGTATCGCACTACGGTACTACCGTAACGATACTACCGGTATCGCACTACGGTACTACCGTAACGGTCGGATACTACCGGTATCGCACTACGGTACTACCGTAACGGTCGGATACTACCGGTATCGCACTACGGTACTACCGTAACGGTCGGATACTACCGGTATCGCACTACGGTACTACCGTAACGATATGTCGATCAGGCTCCCAGCTCCCGGCGGAAGTCATCTCGGACCACCCCCACCCACCCGGATGGCTTTCACTTTACTGCTACGGTACCGGCGGTACTACGGACTGAGTACGGCGGCCAGGTACTACGCGGCCGCCGGTACTACGGTACAGCCTTCACGGTCACCACGGTACTACGGTTACGGCTCTTCCTGCCAGGCTCAGTCCTTGGACCCTACCCTACCCTAATAGAGGTGCCCCGGATGGGCCGATCCCATCTCCCTGCTCCCAGCTAAGGCTCGCCGCAAGGAGAAAACCTATACCAGTGGCGCCTGCCCGGATCAGTGTCGGCGGAACGAGCACAAGTTGGAAGAGTTGTAGCATGGGGAACGTGACCTCCAGAGCTCGAGAGAGCACTGGCGCACCATCATACGAGGTGGACAAGGGGCTGACGTCACAAGTTCTCTACGAGGTGGAACAGATTCGGATCCAGACAGCGATCACTTCAGAGGCTAAGAACGATGTCGAGCACAACCAAATAGCAATCTCTTCAGAGGCTAAGGACGATGTCGAGCACAATCAAACAGCAATCACTTCAGAGGCTAAGGACGATGTCGAGCACAACCAGACCAATCAGACAGCGATCACTTCAGAGGCTAAGAACGATGTCGAGCACAACCAAACAGCAATCACTCCAGAGGCCGAGAACGATGTCGAGCACAACCAAACAGCAATCACTTCAGAGTCTGAGAACGAGGACAATAAGACTCAACCAGTCGACGAAGATGAAGATGGAGGGGACGGCGAAACACATACAAAAGAGGTTCACTTTGAAGACGAGGATGTGCTGAAGATTCGTCGTCACAAGTGGACTATTCGAATGTTACATGAACGTGACGAGCGCATGAAGAAAATCATCGAGGAGATGTCTGCTGGTCAACTCAAACACTTGCGCGATCAAGACCCCGATGACCTTGGTATGGACTATGCGAGACCCAAGAAGTATCGACCGTCAACAGATGATATCATATCAAGAATTGCCATAGGCTCTCGCATGTACAAATTCAGAGAGAAGACGAAATTACGAGCGCTCGCTGAAGATGAACGTGAAACGGTCATTGATAAAGTCGCGCAAGATCTCAACATTTCACGTGACGATATCGAAGGCATCGTCAAAGAGTTGATTGTCCATCAGGAGAGGCTGGACACCACTGCAAAGAATATTGAAGATTACAAGGCAGAAAAGGAAATTTCCCACCTACTATTGATGAGACTTGGCTCGCTGTTCGATTCAGATCAGGATTATCAAATCAAGTTCAAAGGTTACCATCAATTTCTTGAGTGGATCTTTGTTGTTGTCCTTGTTCTGGCAGCGCCTTTCATTTTCTGGTTGTTTCGAAATGGAACAAGTTCAGACTTCGTCCTTGCAAGCATCATCGGTATAGTTTCTTCAGTTCTGTCCATGGTCTTGAAGACAACATCCGAGTCTGTGCTGATGAAATCTATTCGATGCAACTTGCTGGTGAGTGTGATGGTTCGAATGCAGTGGGTAGTGATGATTATGGACACATTGGCGAATGTGAGGGCAAATGTCACTTGTATCAATATCCCCTCCCTTTCGCTGTCTTTGGTTTTCATTACTTTTCTGCAGCAGATCAACATTGTTGGCGGCAAAAAGCAGACCGTGAAACGAATGACTGAGTTCATCACTATTTGTTGTACCATTTACGCTGCAATCATTGCTCCGGTGCTGAGTTTCTTCGAGAAGTTGGCTCTTGTAATCTACATCATTTCAGGATTTGTAGACGCTCTATCGGATCAGATTGCCTTTCCATGGTCTGTGCAGGAGATTTACCTTGTGAAAGAAGACCAAGACAAGTCACCAAAATATCTCTCACTTATGGCCAGGATTGTTGTCTGCACCATAATCTCACTTGTGTCTGAGAAGGTTGCAGTGCTTTCATACAAGCCTTTGCCGTCGGAGACCGGTGTGTCCTATGAAATGCAAAAGATCAAGAGAGTTGTCACTCCTGTCCTGCCTGATGTCGCTATCAACTGCTCCGGTAACATATCGCTCACCATCACCGGAGAACCGATCACCTTCGACCCGACCGTGCTCGCCCTGCATGTCGCAAAGAAAGATTTCTGCGAACTGAGCATGAATCTAGACTCTGCCAAGATTTCCAGCAACTGTACCTTGTGGCCTTCTCTACCAGGATGCGAGGGGAAAGTCATTCCATTTTCCGGCATCATCGAACAAGGTCTGGGAGCGAAGGAAATCCGTTCATGTCTGCAGATCAATCAAGAATGCGGCTCAGAAACAAGCTGCGGCAAGATGGGCTGCAAGATAAAATCGGACGATCCTCATCGGACGGATTGTTCCCGCTGCTTCACAGGCTTCAAGGATGACGTCGTAGGGTTTCTGTGGTCCGTTCCTGTCCCCTTGAGCTCTTTGGTGGCGTTCATCGTCCTCGTTCTAACGCTCATCATCTCAACGTTCAGAGTCAAGTTCGAACTCCAGCGTGAGGCTCTTGCTTACGACGTCATGCACCCGATCAGAGACAAAGTGCTTGAGGTTGCTACAGAATGCAAATTTCTGAATCACATGAAGCTGGTGAGCTGGCAAGAATTCTCGCGCAGCAAAGATGATGCTGAAAGTGCTGAGATCGTTGTGGTCCAATAAACCTCACATGCAGCTGATGCTGACAACGCTGAGATCGTTGTGATTCAATGAACTTGATATGCTGCAGAGCGTAACTTTCACATGCTACTCTTTTACAACAACAAACAAGATCGCGCCATATCACACCATGAATGTATTGACAACGAAGCTTCAGATTCATTCAAAAACCACAAGTTTTCATGGTTATGATACCAGCCATGACAAGGTGAGTTCAATCACTACACGAAGCTTCACACATGGGGTGAGGATGCCATGTAGCCGCAACGGGAAGACAGTCAGATACAACTGCTAGGAGGTTGCAGCTGCAGCTAACTATGCTCCGTGTGCTTGAACTTGCCGCGCTCCTGTCAGGCCTTGCCTGTACCAATGTACAGCTACTCGTGAAGGTACATGTTCCTTGTGCTCAAACCGAAAGATTGAAAGATCCAGCGACTGTTTACGGATAGAAACGTGAAGACAGTATCATTTTCCAACAGAAAGACGTCAATAGAACAAAGATGCTTGAGTTACGAGACATGTTCTGGTGTCGAAGCCGCAGGCCGTCCTCGTTGTGTTGTAATACATGCAGGAATGGTTGCCATTCGGTGAAAGGAGGCCGGACGGTGGACAAGAGCACTGCTGGTGGAAGCACGACTGCTGAAGTATTTGCTGGACAAGGTCCTCCGATGCGAAACTTGAGCTAGCACAGCCCACATACATGCACGTGTTGTAGACTCGTCGTCTCACTGTAAGAGAACAACACTACACCTACATGCTTCCTCCCTCAGCTCGTCGCAAGCTCAACGCAGCTGCGCACAACAAGACCCATCGTCATGATCTTGCACCTGCTCATCGTGTCCCGCCCGAGGCTCCCCTCCCCTCCATCGCCAGCGCTGATACCCTCCTGCAGCATGACGCCATAGGTCAACTCCTTGGCTCCACACCCTACAAACAAGTTTCTTTAATTCGCCCTGCCCGCTGTTGAGCTGGAAGAAGGGAGCGAAGAATCCTCCCCCCCCCCCCTCCCCCCCCCGCTTCTCCTGCCTCTCCTGCCTCTCCTGCCTCTCCTGCCTCTCCTGCCTCTCCTGCCTCCCCCTCCTCCCCCTCCTCCCTCCTTCTCTTCCCATTTCCAACTCTCACTTTGCCATCTTGCCGTCCATTCACACGCGATGCATCGTCAGTCAATCCTGTTCTTCGCTCTCCTTCTCTCCTTGGCTTGCTGCGATGCAGACAGCGTCAGGTGTGAGGAGGAGGAGGAGGAGGAGCTTCTGCCGACCCCTGCTTCCCTCAAGAGGGAGATCGCGAGCGAGCGAGGAGCGGCAGTGGTGGACGCCGCGAGGGCGAGCATTGCGAGGATCCTTGCGGGGGAGGACGACCGGCTGCTGGTGCTAGCCGGTCCATGCTCGATCCATGATGTCGATGCGAGCATGGAGTATGCTAGGATACTGCAGAGGTGCGGAGGAGGAAGGAGGAGCAGGAGCAGGAGCAGGAGCAGGAGCAGGAGCAGGAGCAGGAGCAGGAGCAGGAGCAGGAGCAGGAGCAGGAGCAGGAGCAGGAGCAGGAGCAGGAGCAGGAGCAGGAGCAGGAGCAGGAGCAGGAGCAGGAGCAGGAGCAGGAGCAGGAGCAGGAGCAGGAGCAGGAGCAGGAGCAGGAGCAGGAGACTTGTGCTGACTTGGCTTTTGTTTCACCGTCAGGCTGCAAGAAGAGCATGGGGAGCAGCTGCTGATCGTGATGCGAACTTACTTTGAGAAGCCGAGGACAACGCTGGGGTGAGTCGAATGGGAGTAAGAGACGAGACGAGACGAGAAGAGAAGAGAAGAGAAGAGAAGAGAAGAGAAG
>NW_005434632.1:521836-529669 GCF_000315625.1 Guillardia theta CCMP2712
GTGAAGTTTTCTACAAATCTTTCAGTGGAGGAGCGAATGGTCCTCGTGACCGTTCTGCATCACAAAAGTCACTGATGAACTGTGATGAGTAGGTTTGGAGGGGCAACTAACCCGCGAAGCGTTCACTCACTCAGTCTGCAAGCCTTAAGTGTATGAAGGTAAGGGAAGAAAGAAAACATTGAGAGAATTTACGAGAAGAGAAGAGAAGAGAAGAGAAGAGAAGAGAAGAGAAGAGAAGAGAAGAGACGAGAAGAGAAGAGAAGAGAAGAGAAGAGAAGAGAAGAGATGTTTCTGTCAGCACAAAAACTCACTCTCTTCAATCAAAGTCATGCTATCAAAGACTTGAAACACGCACGACTTCTGTTTGTCATGATACATGAAATGCTAGACATGTTCTCAACAACATGACATGTCAGATCATTGCAACAGGTGGAAAGGTCTCATCAACGACCCTCTCCTCGACTCCTCCCACAACGTCGCCCATGGTCTCAGAACTGCCCGGTGAGGACAGAGTTAGCTTCCGCCCTCCTGACCTCCTCCGCCTGCTCAGCACGCTCCTCCGAGACATCAACAAGGCTGGGGTAGCGTGTGCTACGGAGTTCCTGGATCCGACGATCTCACTTGTGACTTGCTCCCTCACTGATCAACAGTGTGGGATGCTGAAGCTGCTGCAGTACATCTCAGATCTGATCAGCTACGGGTCTGTTGGAGCTCGCACATGCGAATCGCAGGTGATACTCCACCTCCTCCTTCCCCTACCCGTCGCCTCCCCACCGCCTCCCCTCCTCCTCCTCCTCCTCCTCCTTCCCCTCCTCCTCCTCCTCCTCCTCCTCCTCCTGCTCCTCCTCCTCCTCCTCCTTCCCCTCCTCCTTCCCCTCCTCCTTCTCCTCCTCCTCTCCTTCTCCTCCTCCTCTCCTCCTCCTCCTTCTCTCCTTCTCCTCCTCTTCTCCCCTCCTCCTCCACGTTATCGTCACCATCATCACCGCCACCACTTCATTTCACATCCATCTGTCTGCAGACGCATAGAGAAATGGCGTCCGGGCTCCGCATGCCTGTGGGGATCAAGAACCCGACCTCAGGGGATGTGCAGGTGGAAACATGAGACCTGAAAGAGAGACTGACCGGGTAGCAGGAAGCGGTCGATGCTGTTGTTGCAAGCTCTGCTGCCCATCACCATGTGGGGATCAACGAAGAGGTAACGGGATCCTGCTCCTCCTGCCCCTGCCCCTGCCCCTGCTGCTCCTGCTCCTGCTTCTGCTCCTACTCCTGCTCCTCCTCCTGCTCCTGCTCCTCCTCCTCCTCCTCCTGCTCCTCCTCCTGCTCCTCCTCCTGCTCCTCCTCCTGCTCCTCCTCCTGCTCCTGAAGCCTGCCAGGGGAATGTGGTTCGCAAGAGGACGACGGGGAACAAGGGAGCGCATGTGATTCTGCGAGGAGGAAAGTCTGGCCCAAACTACAACTTGACTACTATCTCCACTGCTGTAGACAAACTTGAAATCGCGAAGGTGAAATTGCATGCACCTTCATATGATGGCAAAACTCCTCCCTCCTCTCTTCTCCTCTCCTCTGGTCTTCCTCTGCTCTGCTCTGCTCCTCACCTCACCTCACCTCTTTTCTCCTCACCTCACCTCACCTCACCTCTCCTCTCCTCTCCTCTCCTCTCCTCATCATCCCCGC
This sequence comes from Guillardia theta CCMP2712, assembly GCF_000315625.1. Classification (NCBI taxonomy): domain Eukaryota; class Cryptophyceae; order Pyrenomonadales; family Geminigeraceae; genus Guillardia; species Guillardia theta. The sequence continues at coordinate 523,511 of NW_005434632.1, forward strand.
AGGTCAACTCTCGACTAGTTATCGACTGCAGTCACGGCAACAGCTTCAAGCAGCATCTCCTCCAGCAGCAGGTGGCTCAGCATATCGCGCAGCTAGTAGCGGAAGGGAACAGCAACATCGCCGGCGTTATGCTCGAATCTTTCCTGCTCGCTGGCAAGCAGGCGACCCCTTCGACCGTCCTCGAGGTTCCGCCGCCTCGTCCTCCTAAGCCCTCTCGTTCCTACCTTTCTCCAAATCTTCTTGTTTCTTGCTTCTAGATTTCCCTTCCTCCCTTCTGCCTCTCTCTCGCTCCCTTCCTCCCTCCCTCCCTCCCTCCCCTTGCCCCCCCCCCTCTCTCTCTTCTTGCTTGCTCGCTCCTTCTTCTCTCATTTTTGCTCCTCCATCTCCTCCATCCGCTGCCTCCTCCTCCTCCTTTTCCACCTCCACCTCAAGCTCGTCCTCGCTCGTCCTCCGCTCTCATTGCCATGCTCATGCTGCAGTTCTCAGGTCGAGCAGCTCGAGTACGGCAAGTCTATCACAGGTGAGCTGAGCACATGGGAGGAGGAGCAAATGAGAGCTGCTACAGATGCCTGCATGGACATCGAGAGCACCGTCAAGGTTCATTTCACTTCTCCTACACGTGAAGTGTCTGTCCTCTGTTCCTCCCGTCACCGTGCTCGTCCTCCCCACTCTCTCTCCTCCTCTGCCTCCCTAAGTCTCACGCTTGAGCTGGATGTTCAGGTCATTGAACAATTCGCGGAGGCAGTGAAGGCCAGAAGGAGGCGAATAGATGACAAGTGAAGGAACTGCTGCTAGACGTTTGAAGACATCACTTTCTGATTCTCCTCCCTCCCTCCCCATTTCTCCTTCAATACCATCACCTCCTGCACCTCCTCCTCCTCCATCACCACCACATCCCTTCTCTCACTACTTCCAACAGCATGAAAGCTTTTTCTCTTTAATCTCCAATTTTTTTATCTTTAGGGGGAAAACGCCTGCAGCCATTCATCTACCTGCCCTCCAGCTCACATGTCCTGAAAAGAGGATGCAAAATTGCATCAACTTTCCGCCTCCTGCCCTCATCCTCTCCTATCTTCCGTCATGTCCAACCGCTTCATGCCAAACTCGCCGAGTATCCCATGAACGTAGTACTGAGCATCCTCGAGCACAGCAAGAACTTTCCTCAGACTAAAGGTCCATTTGCACAACATTCCACAAGATCATATACCTTATCGATCTCAACCTTCACCGCCACCGTGACAACAGCACATGGGCAAAAGAGCGCAAGAATGAATAAGCAACCGTCAATTCAGTGCCGACGGCTCCGAACAAATCGCTGTGGTCCCGAACGGCCAGTTCCAACTTCCTCCTCCTCGATGATGGCGCTGGAAGCCAACCTCATCAGCTCTACTAACACATAATCCCCTGATATCTGAATGCTCCTCAGGCGTTGCATCGGTGTCTCCCCAGACATGAAGTCCATCTTGTCCGTCAACTGCTCAAAGTACTGCATCACAGATGCAACAGCGAAGTACAGTTGGCTCAGATCAGCATTTGTCTCCTCGAAGAATTCACCATATCTGTTGGCTAGCTGTACAGGAGAGAATCTTCGAAGGCGATTCATAGGCGACTGGTCGTCTCCATCATCCGCGCCCTCCTCATTCCAATGGCACTCAGCTGTGATCAGATCTGGTGCTGCAATCATCAGCGCAACAGCTGCGTAAAATGCGCTTCTGCAGACTGCATAATGCAAAGCATTCCCCTGGTGAACAGTCACTGTTCTTTCCTGTCCATTGTCGTTGATAACCAAACTAAAACTAGCCCTGAGCTCCATCGCCGAGGCAATCGCTCCGTCAGTGTCCAAAAGGAGACGCCGGATCTCCTCGAAGTTGTTATTTGTTAAAGAAGTTTTGATCGCTTGCATCGCTTCTGATGCATGACTATCCGGCTCCTGACCATTTTCTATTTCATCCCCTTCCCTTGATGCCATCACAAGCGCTTTCATGATGTTGAGGGCAGTTTTCACCGTGCTCATCTGTATGCTCTGGATCCTTGAAGCTTCTGCTGCAATATCTATGGAACCATCTGTACCTTGCCCTTCCACTAGATGTGTAACGTCATGGCAGGATAAGCAAGTAAACGGCACAGAAAACATCGATCCCGGTTCTAGGTAAATATGATTCCAAAACCTCTCCCCAGTCTGCTTTTGACAGACAAGACACCTCGAACATTCTTCAGTACTGTAGACTGCAGATTCAAGTGTTCTCATGTCATCAACGTCCGTCTCGTCGCCGCAGAGGATTGTCCATGGCTGGCCGAGGAGCTCCGTGTCTTCAAACCCAAACAACTGATTCATCTGCGCAGAAGCATACACAATGGGCGAACCATTCCTGGACATATCAAGCAGAACGAAGGCTGAAGCATCTTGTCCTAGCTCCTCCTCAAGATCGGCTGTCAGATGCTCCCATGCCTCTGCCTCCCCAGCGTTGATGTCATACGCCGGCGCCATGCTCGCTCGAGCGCCGCCGCTCTCGCTGACCCCTACCCCCTCACGCTACCCTAAACACCTACCCAGTCAAATCTTTGCACCCTAGCCCCTCTTCCATATTAGCCCAAGGGCTTCCTCTCACCCCTTGTTTTTCCATAAAAATCACCCACCTCCTAGTATTTGACCCTACCCCTGAGCTGAGAGGTATGTTGTACCCAAGTTTGTCCTGAACAAATGCGGGAAAATGATGGTAGGGTCATGACCCCAAGTTATGACTACCCCTGTTTTAGAGATCGATTGCCACCGACGTAAAGTCTCCCCTCTAACCCCCTTGACTACCCCTGTTGTTCACAGCACCTACCCATCCCTTTACTACCCCCGAACGTCCTTTGTACTACCCCGAATTCCTCTGCAACCCTTGCCAAATTAAACCCCACCCCTCCATATCCCTGCAATTGACCCACTGTTCCCAGATTACAACCCCTTCCTGACCCCCGAGGTACAACCCCATGTTATTAAACCTGGAGTACCCCTCCTTCCTATGCATGACTTTGGGAGAGACCACCCACCCCCTGTATCATGGTCTTCTGTACCACAGAGGACCATTGGAATCTCTTGTTATACTACCCCGTCCATGTTGTTTTGATCCGGGCCTATCCCTGCTCGGACCCCTCCTAGATCTGCATGACTTGAAGGACCCCTCCCTCCTGGGACCCACCCCCTCATACCCCATTCAAGCAGTCCAGTTCAAACACGGATGGTACGGTACAGCGCTTCCAGTCATTGCCATAGAGGGGTAGAGGCCATAGGGCCTACACCGAGCCATATAGACTTGGTCCTATAGACATGTATACCCCACCCTCAAACAATTTGGAAAACACTGGGTACAGTGATCGTGATATTACCCCACCCCCTGCAAATGATCAGTATAAAATATCTTAATTTTAAATTGAGTTTTATCTTTATAAAACCCGGGCATTTCGAACCACCCTTACAAACTCTATGTAAAACCACAGTCATGCAGAGGTCTCCGTGACCTGATTTTTAAAATTAAAAAATGCATTGCCCTCTTTGCTAATTCAAAGGACCCCACCCCTCTTTGGAGCTTTGACAACACCGAGCGATATCCAGACCCCACCCTGAACTAAACAAGTTCCGGTAGTCATGACCCCAATACTTGTCCTATGAGGTACCCCGTTATCATCAATACAAGAGTACCCTACCCCTCCTCTGATATCCCTACGACGCCCACCTCTGCAATCTGTTTGGAGGCTCAGGTTCGACTCTGACTTCCCGACTACCCTCTCATCAACAGGAGAATCCCTAAACAGGTGGGGTAGTCGGGTGAAAAGCAGAGGGCAGAAGCTACCAATTAGTAAAATGCTTCCCTCACAGGGCTACTCACATCCAGGGCAGAGCTATATGAAATAGGCAGCCACTCCCCTTTATAACGCAACGGTTCGTATTGTTGCCCTTCTCTATCGGCACAATTGGTCGGCAATGGGTTGAATCTCAACGGTTCGCATTGTTGCCCTTCGCTACTTTTGAACTCCGCGCAACGCCTCTCACGGCACTTGAGTAAAAGTCGCCCGGTAGTGTCGGGCCCGGCTGGACGGGCCGGAGTCCCGGGCCCGGGGCAAGAAGCAGAATCTTTTTACCGGAAATAGCGCCGCCCGAAGTGGCATGCGCCATTGAGCACTATGCTGTAGCTCGAAGTGCGAATGAGGCAGAGAATTGAGGTCAAGATGGCGAGACAGACAAGATGATAGAAATGCAGGATGATTGATGGACGGGTGGATTGACGGAAGGACGGAAGGACGGATAGATGGAAGAGATTTGCAACTGCAGGAGAGCAGGAATTGGATGAGTGAGTGGGGTTGCGGCCAAGAGAAATTAGGTGTGAAGATGGGAAGGTGCTGGAAAAGATGAAGTTATTCGATTTGAAGTGAGAGGATTGCAATGGATTATGGTAGGATGTATGTACAGAAATTGACAAAGACATGGATAAGAGTCTGAAGCTCCCCACTTGTTAGCCTCCAATACAGCACCGCTAACGAAGTCTTAGAGACATGACGATGTTCTTTCTGGTCGTGTTTGTTGACATGAAGTTATTCAGATGTTCTCCAACCTTCTTCGCACAACCCTCAAGGGTGACGACACTCCCATCACCTCCAAGGAGGCTGTACGCATGCTCCTGCCCTGTTACCATGTTTGCTGAAGCAGCAGCAGGCCAAGGTCGCTTCCCTCAACGGAGCTGGTTTCTTCGATCCCTTCAGCGCCGAGAAGGCCCGACAGGTGATGAGGATGGTTGAGGAGCGGGGAGGAGGAGGAGCGGGGAGGAGGAGCGTTGTTAGCGCTAACCGCGATGGCAATACAGGGAGCTGACAAGATGAACAACATCATTGCCATGTACACTCGGTAAACGCAGTCGGCAGCAAGGGACCACGGAAAATTGTAAATCTTTCAACCTGAATCAAAGAGTGCTTGCAACTTGACTGGTGTGTGTACTGGTGTGCTACTGTACGACAAGGTGGTACGTTGACCCCACGCTCTCCTTCATGTCCTCTATCATCAGTAGGGTCGTCTCCCACGCGTTGACCCACCTGCCGTCCTGCTGTCATCGACACGCGTCCTCCTCTCGCCCCGTACCTTGCCGCATCGTACAGAGCGCTTCCTACCCGATCTTCCGCCACCTTCCGCTTCAGTCGCGTCATGAGATACTCTGATCTTGCTAGACGCACTGCAATCTGCACGCATCGCCATGTTCAGGAGGGAGGAGGAGGAGGAGGAGGAGGAGAAGGCGCAGCAGCAGCAACAAAAGCAGCAGCGGCAGCAGATGACAACAAGTAGATCAAACTCATCATTGACCTCCTCGTAATCCTTGAGGTCTCTCGCTACCATGACACTGGCATGCCCCAGCCCGTTGGCAATGCTTGCTCCTATCCTGCTTGACATCCTTGTCCCTGCTCCTCGTCACTCGCGAGCACGGCCCCAGCTGCATTTCACCTGGCAGGGTGATGAGGGGTACCCCCGCAAAGAGCGCGTCAGCAGCCGTGGAGTGAGCGTTGTAGAGGTCCGTGTCCAGCAGGAGGTCAGCTGCACTCTACGAGGGGCTATGAGATTATGGTCACAGAGGAGAGGAGGAAGAGGAAGGAGGACGGGGGAGTGGGGGATGGGGGATGGGGGATGGGGGACGGGGGACGGGGGATGGATCAGAGTGGAGGTGAGAGGAGGGAGAGCAGGAGGGACCTTGTACGCCACGTGATCCTTGAGATCGGCGGAACCCGTGAAGAAGAGTCTCCCTTCGTCGATCCCCTGCCTCCTGGCCTCTGCCTTCAGCTGCGGCTCTGCTCAACTCCATGGTCACTCGAGTTGGGGAGCACCTCAGGAGGAGGACGAGGAAAAGGAGGACGAGGACGAGGACGAGGACGAGGACGAGGACGAGGACGAGGAAATCGCGGCCAGGGGAGAGGCGGAAAGATAGAATGGGGAGCAGGGGTTCGGGAGGAAGAGCGGGAGAGGAGGAGGAGGTCGACAAGGGAGTGGAGGAGGAGGAGAAGGAGGGTTGCAAGGCACCTGCAGAAGTTCCTTCATTGAGCTTGAGGATCCAAATCTGACTGAATACAAGTAGTGAGAAAAGAAGGTGAGACAAGGAGGGAGGGAGGGTTTAGGAGAGGAGGGAGAGGGGGGGA
>NW_005434632.1:529769-577493 GCF_000315625.1 Guillardia theta CCMP2712
GTAGAGATCGCCAAGGTCGGGGGGGCTGAGAGCAGCAGCGGGAACATGTAAGATGGTTTGGAGGAGGCAATATGATATCAGATGGACTAGAGGAGTATGGTATGAGACGATGTTGCTGGAGGGAGTAAGATATGAGGTGATGCAGGGAGTATGATGTTGATGGTGTGGAGGAGCGAGTATGATATCAGATGTTGTTGATGCAGATGTTTGTTTGCAACCTTGAAATCTTGTCTGTGGTGATGTACTGAATCTAGAGCATCATGTCAGTCTGACTTGTCTTCGCAGGCAACAAACGTACAGCCGTCCCCATCAATGAAGATGCGAAGCCAAGAAAGGATATTCTCAGCTTGTCTGGAAACAAGGCAAACAGCTCCGGTCTCCTGCCAGTCCAGTCTTCAACAAGAGCACGAGCACAAGCACGAGCACGAGCAGGGACCAGGAGCAGGAGCAGGAGCAGGAGCAGGAGCAGGAGCAGGAGCAGGAGGGGCAGGAGACATTTAAAGAAGAGAGATTGAGGAGGAGAGGAGGAGGAGAGGGAGGGAGGGAAAGGGGTGGGGGGAGGCGATTACCCATGTTGAGTGTACCCATTCATGTCCACGAGGACGGAAACATCCTCCTCCTCTATCCTGCGGAACTGGAGGCGAACAACTTCACCATGATAGACAGGGAGGACAGGCAGGAAAGAGCCTCACTGCAAGTTCGTGCGGGAGGTTTGAGATGTCGATGAAGCTGTCAGATGTCGATCGGATCTTGTGCTTGATCGCATCCTCCTCCTCCTCCTCGAGCAGGGAGAAACAAACCACGCGGAACCTGCAAGACTTTTCATTAACGACAAGCATCCTCCGCCTCCTCCTCCTCCTCCTCCTCCTCCTCCTCCCCCTCCTCCTCCTCCTCCTCCTCCTCCAACATTTCACCAACACCACTTCCCATAGCACGACTTCACCTCGCTGAGTCGTGAAGCCCGGGAACGTTCTGAAACAGCAACGAGACAGGATGCTGACGGAAGTCGGCGCTAACGTATCCTACCGTTATCCTCCGCTTCCTGACTGCGTCCTCCTGTCTCTGCCCCTTCCCTTTCTCCCTCCCCCCCTCCCGCCCGACCGCTCGCAGGATCCCCTCTGCTGTGAGCTGCACCTGAGCCGCCCTTGCAGCGTACGCAGAGCAGAGGACGTGGTCGGGGATGGGGTAGACGAGGAGGTAGACGAGGGAGATGGAGGAGGAGAGGAGCGTTCCTTCTCGCATGTCTCGTTTCATCCTCTGAGCCACCTTGTCGAAATTCTCGTCCCAGTCCTCCCACCTGCAGAGGTCAACACAAGTCCTCACGTAGCTGTACAGGGCGGAGGACGAGTCTGGGGCAACCTGCTCTACTTCATCAGCCGCGTCCTCCTTGACTTCCCCTTCGCCTCCTTGCCTCGCTCCCTCGCTCCCTCGCTCCCTCGCTCCCTCGCTCCCTCGCTCCCTCGCTCCCTCGCTCCCTCCCTCCCTCCTTCCCTCCCCTCCCTCCCCTCCCTCCCCTCCCTCCCCTCCCTCCCTCCATTGGCTGACCTCAAGTGCTCTACGATAGGAAGCAAGGGCCTGCGGCATGAAGCGAGGGTCCGAGCGGAAGTTGTTGTAGTAGGTCTGACCGAGGTTGATCCAGGCCTCCACGAGATCCGGTTTCAGTTCCAGAGCTTTCTTGTACATGCTAATCCTCGTCAAGTAAGGGAGGTGCAGGAGGTGGTGATAGTGGGGCAAGGAACTTGAGCAGGAGGAACAGGAGGAGCAGGTGGAAGAGGATGAGCAGGAGGAGCAGGAGGAGCAGGAGGAGAAGCGGCAGCAACAGCAGAAGAAGCAGGAGGAGCAGGAGGAGATGCAGCAGCACCAGCAGCAGCAGCAGGTTGATCAGCACCTGATAGTCTCCTGCATATTTGTCTTGCTCAAGTCCCCGCTCACCATGTTCACCCATCCCTGAGCGAAGGAGGGATCCACCTCAACCGACCGCTCCCACTGCTTCAGCGCTTCTTCCTTCCTCCCCAGCTGCGACAGCAGGTGCCCGTACTCGTTGTGCGCGTACGCGACCCTGTGTGCTGCCACGTTCTTCCTCGTCTCCTCCTCTTCCACGCACTTCCTGAAGCTCTCCTCCGCCTCCAAAAACCGCCCGAGCGTCCTGAGGACCCTCCCCTGCTGGTATAGGAAGGAGAACCGGTCCCCCGTCCTCTTCACCGCTTCTCGGCAGACCCTCAGCGCCTCCTCGTTGTTCCCCTGCTCTTCCAGCATCAGGATTTCAAGGGTGTACGCCTGCGTCAGCAGCTTTCCCGACCTCCTCGCCTCCTTCACTGCCTTCCTCGCCCCAGCCACGTCCCCCATGCTGTAGAGAACGTCCGCAAGGTTGTAGTGCGCCTCTGGTACATCTGGCTTGACTCTGATCGCAGCGTTCAGCTTCGCCACTGCCTCCTCCCTCCTGCCCAGGTCCTTGAGAACGATCCCCCCATTCACCAGCGCCGCTATGTTGTGCTTGTCCAGCAGCAGCCCAGCCTCGTAGGCAGCCAGCGCTTCCACCTTCTTCCCCAGCCTCTGCTTGCACGACGCCAACAGCAGCTGTCCCATCAAGTTGCTTCTCTCCGCCTTCACCGCCTTCTCCAGCACCTTCTCTGCTCTGTCCGCCTCGTTGGTATTCAAATACGCTTCCCCTAGGTAGAACGCCGTCGCAGCGTTCCTCGGGTTCCTCGAGTATGCCACCTTGAGACAGGTCTTGGCCCTGACATAGTCCCCGTTCTTAGTGAAGCGAACGCCTCGCGCCATGGCCTCGTCATACTCCATCCCCTCGCAGTCTTCGCCTCGCTGCCCGCCATGCGCCCCCTGCAGGTGTTCACTAGCCAGGAGCCAGCCAAGGTGAACCAACAGGGCTCCCGCATACAGACCGACCCCCCCACTCCACCACCTCCTCCTCCCCCTCCTCATCAGGAACTTTCTTGAGAGAAGTCCAACCAAAGTCAGCTTCAGCGTCCTTGTAGCTCTCAGAAATGAATCCTCCTTCTCCTCGACGGATCGTTCCAGTCAAAGTCAAAGTTGCTCAATGGTTGTCAGGTGATCGCGTATTGCCTCCTTACCCCCCCCCTCACCTACCATCCCACCTTTCTTCTTCCTCAACCCCCATATCCGACCCAAACTTCTCCTTCCCTCCCTTCCTCTCCCCTCCCCTCTCCTCCCCTCTCGTTTTCCTCCATGCCCTCCATGAAACTTGCCCGACCGCAAGGATTGTTTTTCTTTCTTTTTCTTTATTTTACACACACACAATATCCTGTGGGTAGGGTAGAAAAGTATAAGGTAATGCACCCACTCAGTAGGGGTCCAATACCATTTATCAAGCTGTATAATTGGGGGTACAAGAAACAAATTTATGTAATAGATGGGGTCATGGAAAAAGGGGTGGGGTACTAGAAAGGCAGCCTCTAAAAAAGAAGCAAAGTGCCGTTGTTGCATGGCGAGCCACCTTGATAGGAAACAGAGGAAAGGAGAAGAGCAGCAGGAGAGGAGCAGAATGATGACGAGATTGGAGGAGAAGATGAATATGAGAGGAAGAAATGAAGATTCCAAGTAGAGGAAGTGCACAGAAGAGAAGGAGCAATGTTATAGAGAACATGATGAATAGAACTACGAGAAGGGAAAACGAGTTCAAAACGAGACCTTTGTGATCGTAGAGACTTGAGGGTTGTATGATGTCGTAGAAAGAGCAGATTGTGATCCATCGTTGAACTCCACCAGGGTCTGTTTCTCCTTCTGTTCACGTGTCTGTATACTGGTGTGTGTTGGAATGAGAGAGGATAGCATAAAAGTGAACGCATGCAACTTAGCTATTTATACCATTGTTATTTCTTTACATCAATCAGGAAATATTCCTATAAGAATGATGACGACAGCACATGTCTAGAATGATGTTAAGTTTTGTTGTCATGAATTTGTCAATGGTTGTGCAGTGCTGAACATTTATCATCTATCTTCTGACTGACTTGTTTGCGCAAAGCTGAACCTCTGAACATAAAGAGAGACAGACAGGAACAAAAACAGGAACAGAATCAGCCAAGAGGAACAAGAAGGAAGGACAGAGAGACAGCGAGGGTGACAGGGGCGGAGGAGGGTGTCTTGTAGAAACGTTTCTGTAAGAGGAAAGCGAAGCTTGTAGCATATTCCTTTGTCATCATGGTCGTTGGAGCAGCCGGAGTTCGGTAAGTAGACCTTGATAATCGTTCGGAGATCAACTGAAGACGAGGATCAGGTTGGTAACAGCAGTACTTCCACAAGCCCGCAGCCTCGCTCGACACGCAGCCAAGGTTCGTCTGCTGCTGCTCCTGCTCTTGTTGCTGGCTCGGGCCTGACGCCATGGCAGCTGGATCAAGCAGCTTCTCATGGACAGGTGAGGCCTTGTCTTGCAGCCTGTGGCTGTGTGTGAAGGGAGAGATTACCTCGAGGACGGACATGACGGCGACGGGTTGTCATGGTACCTCTCGCTTGTCGGTGCTGCGTTCGTTGGCTTCGGACTAGCTTACGTCATGCAGAAGATGGACTACCGCAGGTGCTCGAGAGAAGAGAGGGGGGGAAGAGAGAAGAGAGAGGGAGACAGTAGAGGAGGTGAGGGAGGAATTTCCAGCAAGGAGGGAGGGTGAGCACGGGAAACAGGATGGATGAAGTGAAGTGATTTGGGCAGGGTGCTCTTCTGTGTCGATCAGTACGTCTCAAGGACGGCAATGAAGTTGCGGTCGCTGTTTGATCGCAGGTATTGATGATCTCCTCCTCCTCCTCCTCCTCCTCCTCCTCCTCCTCCCAACCACCACCTCCTCCTCCTCCTCCTCCTCTTCCTCCTCGTTCACCTTTGTACCTGCTCTCCTCTTCTTGGAATCTCATCATCGTCGCAGCTCTTGGAAGCAGAAGCCTCTGCTGGCAGCTTCATCCAGCAGCGTGACTGGCAGCAGCCGCAGCATCAAAGAGAAGAAGAGGGGAGCAAGAGACTCGGCGGCCTTCAGCTACGTAAAGCAGGTAGGCCGGGAGGAGGGGGAGGAGGGGGATGAGGAAGAGGAGGATGATATTGAGAGGAGGAGGAGGTCACTGTAGCCGCAGGGGAACGACAGGATGTCAGTCGAACTCTGCCTTGGCTGTGTTGAGACGAACCGGCTGCTGCGAAAGATTGTGCGTCCTACTGCTGAGAGGGGAGGGGGATGACGGAGTTTGGAACGCACAGGCGAAGGACTCGGGGACGAGCTACGACACCTTTGAGCCATGCAACTTGTGCAGGTGAGGAGGGGAGATAAGAGAGGGGATGAGGTGGGGGAGGGGGAGGAGGCACGATGGTCTGACGTAACACAAAGGGAGCGAGTGGCAAGGCTCGCATCGATGAAGCAGACATGACACGAGAACACTGGACTAGAAAATCATGGATGAAGAGGAAGAGATTAACGTGATCATGACAACGAGACTTTCATTGGAGATTTTCCGTGCAGTTTTTCTTTAATGAACTTAATCGAACAGAGAAAAGCCCATGTCTTCCTCCTCCTCAGGCTCTGGCTCGGGTGCCTTAGCGGCGGCGGCAGGTGCGGCTCCACCTCCAGCAGCAGGTGCGGCAGCAGCAGCGCCTCCTCCATACTTCTCGGGGTTAGCGACCATGTCCTTGATCTCAGCCTGCAGACTCACGATCAGCAAGAAAGGAGAGCACAAGCACGCAGGAACATGATGGAGGGAGAGGGAGGGAGAGGCCAGGAAGGCAAGGGAGGAAAGGATTACCGCGGCAGCGAAGTCGATGTCGGTGGTGAGAGCCAAGGCGACGAGGTTCTTGAAGGCGTTGATGAGGAGGTGAGGGCAGGCAGAGGGCACGGGGTAGCCGATGCTAAGACCGATGCTGGTGATGCGGCCAATTCCCTGCTGGAAGCACTTGCGGATATCCTCATCGTCGATGTCCAGAACCGAGGGGTCGATGACAGACTCGCCGTCAAAGAGCTTGGTCACGATCAAGCCGAACTCGAACGGCTTCAATCCCAACTTGCCCATAAGAACTGCCTCTGAGCTTCCGACCTTCTCGCCCACCTTCGCCAACTGAACCTGCTTGATAACTTCGATGTTTCCCTTGGTAATCTTGGTAGCAATACCGAGGGCCTGCGCGGGGATGTGAGCTGGGGGCACAAGCAGGCCGCATGCTGTCGTACCTGGAAGAAACCAGTCTGGGTGGGCTCGAGAGAGGTGGGTCCAGCCTCGAGGAACACGTCCTTGGGAGCGACGGCGCCAGCCTTGGCAGCGGCAACGACCTGGAAGGAGGTTAGGAGAAACACTAGTAAGAGGAGAGAAGAGGAGGACAAGGGGAGAGGAGAGAGGGGAGAGGGGAGGGAAGCGGGGATTAATACCTTGTTCTCCTGAAGGATCGAGCGAACCTTCTTGACGTCGGCGTCGGTGAACACGAGACCGCAGTTGAGCTTCACGAGATCAGCAAGCCTGTTGAAGGTCGAGTTTCCCGAGGAAGAGGCATAACGTCTGATAACGAATTTGATCATGGTGTTCTTGCCCATGAGGATCTCGGCCTTAGGGTCCTTGCGGAGCTTGCTGCGAACGATGTGCATCTGCTGTGATCCAACATTGTCCGCACTGATGATGAGAACCTACGACAACCCCGGTAAGCAACAGCATGCGATGGTGAGGTGAGCAGAACCTTGGGCAAGGTGGCTAGGAGTGTTTCCAATCGCTCGGCATACTTGAGCTTGCGATCGGAATACACACGACCAGTCTCCTCTTCAGGCATCCTGCAGCATTACGTCAGATATCCATGAGAGATATAAAATAAAGAGGATAGAAAGGTAGTGTGCGGCTACATGCTTGCTAAATTAAGCGTGGGGTGTTCTGTGTCCTTTTCACTACTGTCACGTGACTGCAAAAATTATCGATAGCACTTTCTACCCTAGATTTCACATGTTCACTTTCTTGGTTTCCGGTACATGTTAACGCAAACAGCTCCCATCGCTCCCCTTGCTCCCCTATGCTAATCCGTTTCTTGACCAAATCAGACACACATGGTGCATTTAAACCTCAAAAAATCTTCACCGCGCTGTTGAAATGTACACCTCAACAACATGGGGCAAAAGCAATTCTTTGTTGTCAAGCATTATCAATGTTTGCAAGAAGCATTTTGACTGTCATCAACGACATAAACTTCATCTACTCTTTTTTTTTGTCGTCATGAAACTGATATCCACATTCTCCTCTCTTCTTTATCGCGACACTCCACTACTGACCCCTTTTCCCCGTCTTTCCCTCCAACTATCCCATCTGTTTCGACATACATGACCGTCTCTTGACTCCCTCCTTGATCAACATCCTTCTCCTCCGAGTCGGACACCTTCCTTCCTCGCTCCTTCCTCACATCCACCCGCCTCCCCGTCCTCCTCCCCCTCTCGCTCCCTTGCCACATCGCGCATGCTTCTTCTCGCTGCAGCACGAGGGGAAAGAAAAAAAAAGCGATGATACCACATCCCACCGCAGTCCCTTACTCTAGTACCCCTCCACCAGCCGGGGGCCTCCACCCAATGTACCGGTACGTTGTTAATACCCCCCAATAAAACACTATATACCCCACCTTTTCCCTGCCTTGATCACAGATCGGACCGTACGAAGTTCTACCCACCCTGTTCATCTCGCTGAACTGAGTCGTGGGCCGCCGCCCGCCGGGCCGCGGCCCTCTTTCTCAGTCACTGCCGCTACTAAGTTGAATCGCCGGACTCGGGGCCGGGGGCCGGGAAACCAGCCCTCAGTGTAACGGAACACTGATAAAAGTTCAACGGTGACGGGGCGTGTTGTTGAGTCTGGTCCGAGTCGCAGTTGAATAAAAGTACTTGAATACGTTGAACGATTGTCCGATACCGTAGTTCAGCCATCATAGGGCCAGGAAACGTTGAACGGTCAGTGCAATGCGCGGCCAGGCAACCGTTGAACAGTGCGGTGACCGTGGAACGTATGCCAGCCGTGGGCCAGTCAGATCATGAGCGCCGAGGCCGGGAAAAAGCTTCAACGGTTTGGCAAGTTGCTTGGAGGGCCCCGGGCCCGGCGCTGTCACGGCCGGCCCGGCCGCGCCGCAGTGGCGATCGGACGGTGCGCGGAACTTCGGAACTTATGCGGAAACAAGTTCCCTCTTCCCCGCTCAATCCCCTCAACCTGCCTAGAGAGAGTAGAGCAGTTCCTCGTCCTTCTCGTTCCTGGTCCTCCGCTCCTGCCCTCGCGCGCGTTCCAACCTCCTCCTCCTTGTCCCCACCTCTTCTCAAGCTTCTTCTCTCCTCAAGACTCCGCCCTGCTTCTGTCTTCTGAGCAGACGTCACACTGACAACCTTCAACTCACATTGTTCGCTTGACAAGGCATCGGACCCATGTCGTCCATCATGGCAGATAACCTGACTCCCTGGAGCGAGTTCGACGAGTACGAATGGATGAAAATCAAGCTGAAATGCTCGGATGAGGATAGACTCTCAATCAAGGGCTGCAGCACAATCATTCAGATCAGGGAGATCTGGAAAATTCTCGCTGCGCAAGGAAAGGCAGTACTGTATCAAAGTCAACGGGAGGAGGAGAACTCTGTCTTCGGCTTCAACAAGATCGTGGCGATCGATATTCTAGCTTGCTATAGGGCCTTTTGCTCTTCCTCCAAGAATCCCACTCGCTGGGCCATGGACAAGATGAGGAACTGCGGCATGAAGCCCACCAAACACTCGCAGGGCCCTGCGCACCGGGACATTCGCAAGTCCTGGAAGAGTCTGGTCTACTACCAGGAGTACACGTTTGACCCTAACTACGTGGAGAACAACACCCACCGCAACTGGGTCAACGGATGCGAAGCTCTTGTCCGCGAAAAAGCTCACCCGAACACTCCCAGGTACAAGAAGAAGAAGGTTCCTTCGCCTCCCACTCCTTCACTTCCTCCCACCCCTTCGCTTTCTTCGACTGCTTCCCCTTCCCTTCGGTCGCTGCCATCGTCGTCGCAATCTCCCGAGGAGCAGGAGGTTGGTGAATGCGAACATTGCATCATGGCGGAATTTCTCAACAACTCTCCCTGCCCGTTTCATCCCCCCGCGAGCTCTCAGACTGCCAGCAGCTGCCGCCGTCTGAACTTCGAGGAGGCACCAGCAGAGTGAGAGGAAGCATCAGCCATGCGGAGGAGCCGCCCAGCAGAAGCCGAACTTGAAGTTCTGATTGAGGTCGCCCGGGCCGAGCCGCGCTCGGATGGGCAGGAGCCTTTCAGCAACATTCCCACCACCCGGTGGGGATTGTCAGTGTGTGAGAATGCCGGGGCCCGATCGCCAGGGCCCGGCGAGTGTTGACTACTGAGTGTACTGATAGAGGCGACGACATGCCTAGACTTGTGGAATGCCATGATTGACATTGATGTGTGTGTGAACTAAGTAAATCGTGTGAAAAACCCAGTCAGCTCGACGCTCATTGTGAAAAAACTCAGTCAGCTCGACTCTCATTGGAACTGCCGCCTCTCCTTGAACGACAACCGTCGCAGCAGCCCTGTAGCCGGTGCTCGAGTCTGAGAGCCTACAACTCAATTACTCGGCGGGCCGGAGTGAGTCTCGGGCCCGGTCGGGGGAGTCAACTGAACGAGGAGAGCGAAAGAGGTTTACTATGAGCAACATCATCTCTGATCCATCTGGGCGATCTTGGCCCTGACCTGAAGTGGAATTAGGGACCCAAGGGAGGAGGAGGAGGAGGAGGAGGAGGAGGAGGAGGAGGAGGAGGAGGAGGAGGAGGAGGTGTGAAGAAGAGCAGGAGCAGGTAAAGGAGCGGAGAGAGGAGGAGAAGAGTGGGGGAAGGAGGAGAGGAATGCGGAGTGGCGATGAGGAACAGGAGCTTACCTCCTCCAACTCGACGTCAAGCTTCTTGATCGCCAAGTCGATCTCTGCCAGTCTGCGAACAGAAAGGATCATGAGGGAGGGACATTAGAGCAGGATAGCAGCTGGGGGAGGCAAAGGCAGCAGCTGGGGGAGGCGGGTGGGAGAGACTTTGAATGGGGAAAGAGAAGAAACAGCAGGGGACACCTTCTGTTCCTTTCTGCTTCGGCAAGCAGCGAGTCAACCGATTTACCTGGAAAGGAAAGGAGAGTCAGGCTGACACGCAGAGAGTACAGGAAGAGGCTGACGGGGACAAGAATGAGGAGGAGGAGGAGGAGGAGGGAGGGAGGGAGAAACGTATTCTCCTACTTGAGCTCATTGCCATCTGCTTGCGGTGAGCCTTGAGCAACGTTGACATGAATCGTTCAGTCTCAGACCTGTCGAGCATGGGGGTCAGCCCGCTACCCGCTCCTCTCTCCTTTCTCTTCTCACTTGTCCCACATGGACCCTTTCGTCTCGGTCGTACTCCCTTCCCTGCCCAGCTCTCGGATCTTCAGACGGATCTCGTCCTCCTCCTTCTGCCATCTCGCCGTCACGGCCTACTCCACCCCTCCACAGCATCGTCGTCTCCACGCTCCTCACCTGCAGCTGCAGAAGCCTCTGCTCCTTTTCTGCGATGCGCCCGTCCATATCCTTGATGGACGCCTCCCTCACTTCGTTGGAGTCTGCGCGCTCGTAGAGGCTCGCGCGCTCTCTTGCCCTCTGCGCAGGAGGCTCAGCACCGTCATCAAGAGCATCTAAGGGGAAGACCTTCTCCGAAGGCAGCTCCTCGAACTCCATCAAGGCGTTCTCGAGGACGCTGATGCACGTTCCTGCCAGGGCTCTTCAGCTCAGTGCCGCTCCCCTCCGCCTTCCCCACCGAGGGATTCTCCTCGCGCCATGGCATCGCACAGCGAGTCGTACGCAGCTCGGTGCTCGCGGAGGAGGAGGATGGCTTCAGTGACCGCCCAGCGCGCTTGGTTGAGGACTTGTTGAGGTTGCCATGGGGGCAGCAATCCTGCGCCAGTAGGATCAAGAGGAAATCATCAAGAGGGAGGAGAGCAGAGAGTGTAGCGAGGGGACGATGGGAAGGAGAGGATCGAAAAGAAGGGGAGGTGGATGGCGAGCTGAGTAGTGAGAATGAGGGGTCGTCCTACCAACAAGAAAGCTCACTAGAGCCGATTCATCGCTCGCCCCTCCCTCTGCCTGCTCGTAATTCATCGCCTCCGCAGCTATCCCCCCCATGAGCACGATCGTGTATCTGTCGATGGCCGTTCGCGTCACTCTGTTGGCATTCAGCTGAGTGGACAGGTCGTTGTCGAAGAAGACAGTCCCGGCTTGACCTCTGATCCCAGCTCGGGTTGCATCCCACGCTGAAAGAAAGAAGCCTTGGATCGGGCACCCGAGGAGGTAGGCCAGCAGGAAGTGTCCGGCCTCGTGCTTGATGACCTTCTCCTTGTACTTGGGGAAGAGGAAGCGGTAGGCGGATTCAAACGCTGCCCCGCTGGTAAGGAGCCGGTCGACAACGAAGAGGAAGGCAGTGAAGGGGATCACGGTCCTTAGAGGGTCGAGCCCGGCGTTGAGAGCCAGAAAGTACTCTACAGTGCACAGACCGAGCCCAGCAGCAAGCCAGCCGTACTGCGCGTTCTTGGGTGTCAGTGCTGACATGGGAAGAGCTATAGTCTCCTGAAGGGCCTCAACGTCAATCTCTTTAGAAGCGTAAGGGAGATACTGCGGGGAGGCTTGGATGCACCCGAAACCTCTCAGCAGCCCTCTGTTCTTCAGCCCAGTGTATGCAACAGAAGTCAGCACTTGCTGCTCGTTCTCTGTCTCCGCAGACAGGTCGAGAGGGATCAGGTCGAGGAGCTTGATCGCCTGCTCCATGCTGATCTCGACAGCCATATTGTCTTTGAGGAGAGCGACGGCATCCTTCGCATTGCCAGCTTGAATCTTCTCTTCTAGCTCCTTCTGCTTTGATTCCCTCTCCTTCTCTGCTCTCAGCTCTTGCTCAGCGTCCAATCCCTGGGATCGAACCCTGGTTCTCCAGCAGGGAGCTGTGCGCCAGCACTGTCGTCCCTGCTGATGGGGCAGGAGCGGGAGGACTCGTTGGGATCGCAGGAAGGCAGAGGAGGGAAGAGGCTGGAGGAAGCAGTCGACCTGAAAGGAGGCGGCAAGGACCAACATGGCCAGGAGATGGCAACCTCGCGGATGCATGCTCGTTGACCTCTGGGATTCCCCGCTGACAAGGATCAAGTCACGTACAATGCAACAAGATTCGACACGGATGTCACATGCAGTGCAGGAGCAACGGGAACCCGTTCCTATTTCTCACCCTCCACTCTTATTCGAATCAATACCAGCATTCCAATCCAACTAAAGACACACATCACCGGTCTTTGCAGCCGGTAGTCAACACTTTCACAGTGCAATCTTGAAAATCATTGGGACTTTGTTACATCATGTGCACCATCATTCTCTACCTTATCATTGTCTTGGTATCTTTCTTTCATCACTTCCTTCCACATATTGAGTACATGCTTAAAAATTCTCAACCCCTACTCTAATCCTTGCAGACAGCAAATCTGACAAAATTTGTTTCAGATTGCCATTGAGAGCAAGATGTTCTACTCGTGCAAAACCTTGTTTGCGCATCCTGCTGATACATCTTCACACCATTCTTTCGTTTCCTCCTACTCACACACTTCTTCCCCTTCTTCGTTCCATATTGACATACTACCATCTCCCACCATTTCCTTATGCCTTGCCGTCCCACCCCCGGCTTCCCCGTAGAAGCCTAATGGTACCCCTCCTTTCACATTGACTACCCCCTATTTTCCTACCAAGGCACCCAACCTACCCCCACAAAGATGACTATATTTCGTGAACATCTGCCCCATCTCCTCTATTACCCCCTCGGGAACAGGGGATTTCCTGGAAGAGAGGGTAGGGGTGCTTCCTCACACCTGTACGGGTAGTGTAAAGGGACTTTCGGGTGGTAGTTTATAATACCCCTACTTTTCTGCCAAACAGCGGGGTACTGAACAATGGGGTATCCAGAGCGTTCTTCACTGGGGTAGTGCAGGGGAAATATGGGGGTAGTAGAGACATGGGATGATTCCCTAGCACATCCAACATCACCCCTCCTCGGCACAAACCTACCCCATGTGATTCCATTGAAATATGGGAAATTGAAGGGGTATGTAAAAATGGGATGGGGGTGTACAATAACACCGGTAGGTACAAACCAACTTTAGGTTGGGATAGTAGACAAGGGTGGGGTTCTCAAGGTATGGAAGGGGGGTAGGGGACCTACCGGGCAGGCGGTTTCGAAATTTGAATTTCTCGAGTACCCCACCCAGTTAGGGATTACAAAACTTTTGCAACCACCTCTTTTCGGTGGGTACTAATGTGCAATGACCGGTCACTGTTCTCATTACCCACCATGATATTAATCTTTGAGCTCCCTGTACCCCCATACCAGTATAATTGGTATAAAAGATTGATTATTTATCTTAAACTTTCAAATTTTAGAATCAAATTTATTCTTTTTCTTCAATACGTGTTCTTGATTGTTGCCCTAACCCCATTGATTTCTTATGCACCGGTACAAAACCTGAACATACCCACCCTAAATCCACCCCATTTGAAATTGCTACTACCCACCCTACCCGCTTCTAGCACACCTGGGTGGAAAAGCAATGGCGGAAGGGGAGCGACCAGGGGGAGAAGAGGAACACAGAGGAGAGATGCTACGGTGAATCATGAAGGAATGAGAACAGAAGGAGATGTCAGAAATGGACGGGAAGAGAAGAACAGATTGTAGAGATGAGCATGAGTAAGGATCGGTTTTCGAGAAGAGAAGTATATATGTGGAGAGGAAGCAAGTAGGAAGAGATGGAGCTGACCATCATTGCTTATGAATGTCCAAAACTCAGAAAGAATTGATGGCTAGAGTGAGGTATTGCATACAATTAGAATGCTAGATTGCAGATCAAGAACCTGTTGACCATGTCACGATGAAAATTACGATTTTTTGGTCCGGAAAGATAAAAATACTGTTTTGTTGTTTGTCAGGCGCGATTGTTGCAGACAAGGCTGACTCTTGTTGCACAGATAAAATTTTGGCTATCGGGCTGCAAAGCCTGAAGGACTTGAAGAGGAATGCACATTCAAGAAATCATTATCGATGGTTTCAAATCATACGCCAAGCGAACCGTTATTCAGGGCTTCGACCCCATGTTCAACGCCATTACTGGTTTGAATGGAAGTGGAAAGTCAAACATTCTTGATTCTATCTGCTTTGTTCTTGGCATCTCGAGGCTGGAGCAGGTGCGAGCAGGATCACTACAGGAGTTGGTGTACAAGCAGGGGCAGGCCGGAGTAACCAAGGCGACAGTAACGATCGTGTTCGACAACAAAGACAAGAAGGGATCTCCTGTTGGATATGAATCCTACGATGAGATTGCTGTCTGTAGACAGGTGGCCATCGGCGGTCGCAACAAGTACCTTATCAACGGTCATGTTGCCCAACAAAACAAAGTACAAAACTTGTTTCACTCTGTCCAATTGAATATCAACAACCCACATTTCCTGATCATGCAGGGAAGGATCACTAAGGTGATCAACATGTCTCCACAAGAGATTCTCGGGTTGATTGCGGAGGCTGCTGGAACCAAGATGTATGAGAGCAAGAAGGAGGCGGCCTTGAAAACCATCGAAAAGAAAGAGACTAAACTCGAAGAAATTCAAAGGATTTTGAAGGAAGACATCACCCCAACCTTGGAGAAGTTGCGGACAGAACGTGCTGCATATATCCAATGGACTTCTGGCAATACAGAGCGCGAGAGGTTGGAACGATTTTGTACAGCATGGGAATTCACTCAGGCAGAGAACCTGACGAGAAAAGCTGCTGATGAGATGTTGCAAATGGAAGCAGACAAGAAGGACATGGAGAAGAAGTGCAAGGACTTGTCTGCAGAGATTGCTGAAAAGGAAGAAATCGTCAAGTCTCTGCAGCGAGCCAAGGCAAATGAGATGGGAGGAGAAATGAAGGAGCTGGAGGCCAAGTCGAATGAGCTGAGCAAAGCGCTAGTCAAGGCAACCACTACCTGGCAGCACAGCAAGGAAAACCTTGACAGCGAGAAGAAAGCCGTGGACAAGACTCGCAAACAGCACAAAGATCTTCAGAAAGTGCTGGATTCGAACAAAGCCAAAGTCTCCAAGGCCGAAAAGAGTGTGCAGGATATCACCGAGCAAGTCGCTGGCTGCCAAGGCAAGTTGACAGACCTACAAAGGCAGAAGCAGGGCCTGCAAGCTGGATGCGATGCAGACAGCAAGGAGGGCGAGAAGTCTCTTGCTGACCAGCTGAAGGATGCCAAGACCCACGTAAACCTAACCCTTGTGATTCGCTTCAGGTCTTGACCGTGCTCCCACAGGTCTCCACTGCAGAGTCCGAGCTTGTGCAGCTCAGAAACAGGATGCAACATCTCAAGTCGGAGTTGTCGCAGCGTCAGAAGGGAGCGAAGAACGCAGGAAAGGAATACGAGCAGCTACAGGTCCCTCCATAATTCCATCTGGTTGTGCGTTGATCCTGTCGACTAGGGCGAGCTCAGCAAGGCAAGCAACACTGTTGCCAAGGCCAAGGCGGAGCTCGACAAGCTGTCTTTCGACGCTAAGGCGCAGGTCCATGACAGCACCTGCTAGAAAGCAAGGGAGGTTCTGATTGTTTCTCACAGGACGAGCTCAAGGCTCAGATCTCCTTAGAGGAAGCAGCTGTAAGAAAGCTTCAGGAGGAAGTTGATGCTCTCTCCGCCCAGGTGAATTTGAGGACTTGAAGGCTTGTTGGTTTCTTACTTTGGCCGCAGATAAGCAACTTTGATGTTCAGTACACCTCTCCTTCCTCCTCCTTTGATCGATCAAAAGTCAAGGGCATTGTAGCATCCCTGGTCAAACTCAAGGACAAGTCGACCGCGACTGCCATCGAGGTTGCCGCAGGCGCCAAGTTGTATCAGTTGGTTGTTAAGGATGAAGAGACTGGCAAGCAGGTGAAGATGGATGTGCATGCAGCATGGAGGGCTGATACCTTGGTCCCTTGCAGATCTTAAAGAATGGGCAGCTCAAGAAGAGGGTCACTATTATCCCCCTCAACAAGATTCAGGCCTCTACTGTTCCAGACAGCATTCTCAAGACGGCTTCGAAGAGTTTGGGACCCGAGAGAGCCAGGTTGGCCCTGGAATTCGTGGGCTACGACGACGAGGTAACAGACTATTAGAGGATAATTCCTGTGTGAGGGGCTGCGTCAGGTGGAGGCTGCGATGAAGTACGTACTCGGGAAGACGATGGTCTGCAAGGACGTCGAGGCTGCCAAGTCGTGCGCTTTCAACGAAGGCATCAGGGTGAAGGTGCTTGCGAGTTGTTGACCAGCCGCTCGCCTCACGGCCTTGCAGTCCGTGACCCTGGAGGGTGACCTCTTCGACCCTGCCGGGACCCTCACTGGAGGGACGCGCGCACCTACCTCCTCCTCGATCTTGACCAGATTCGGTCAGCCTACGAGGAGCCCTTGGGTTGCGTTGACGTTGGGTGCAGGTGATCTGCTCGACAAGAAGGAGGAGCTGGAGCAGAGGGAGAAGAAGCTCAAGGCCCTCAAGGCACAAGTAAAGGCCCCGTGTGAGGCGATGTTTCCCTTGCTTACGGCAAAGTCCAGGCGCAGGAGGCCAGGAAGCAGGAGGAGCAGCACCAGAACCTCTCGCAGAAGCTCTCTCTTGCCGAGCACGAGTCATCCCTCATCAAGTCTCGTCTCGAGGCCAACCCCTACTTCAAGGTCCTCCGATGTGAGCATGGCAAGTCAACCCCTTGACCATTCTCATCAGGCTGCTGAAGAGCTGCGATCTATGGAGGAGGAGGTCAACGCCGGGTAAGCTGAGCTGAAGTAGAGCATGCGATACTGACGTGGTCGTCAGCGACCAGAAGATTGCAGAGAAGACGAAGGAGAAGGAAGAGGCATCAGCCCTTGTGAAGCGCCTGGAGAAACAGATCCAGGAGTACTCCAAGTCGTGGGACAAGCTGCTGGCAGCCAAGGAGAAGGAGATTGCCGAGACCAAGGAGCTCCTCACACAGCTCAACGCCAAGTGATGCTCACTGCTCCCCTCCCCTCCCCTCACTCCTTGCTGGCAGGTTGAAGGCGACGCGTGAAGAGAACGAGAGCATCTTGCTGGATTCTCAAGCGAGTGCCGAAGAATTGAAGACCATCGAAGAGCAGATAGCTGCTGGAGAGGAGGTGGAGGCTCTGCTTGCGACTTCATGCTGCTCATGCAGTGCAGGTCGTGGCGAAGTGCGAGGAGGAAGTCGCCGCTCTTGAGCAGACAGTGACAGCCAAGCGAAGCGCGTTCGACGAGGCCGAGGCGGAGCTCAAGGAGAGGAGGGATGCGATCAAGCAGGCCGACAAAGACATCCAGGAAGCTAGCAAGGTCCTCGCCTGCCCCGTTGCGTCGAATTGAGCTAACTGGCTCATCTAGGAGTGCGAAAAGACCGAGAAGAAGCTGGAGGAGCAGAAGATCGCGATCAAGAAGCTCGAGCATCAGATTGCCCGGTGAGGGTTCAGGGCCTGCGAGTCGCTTCTACTGATTGTCCTGCAGGTTCGACAAGGACTCGCTGGAGGCCAAGAAAGCCGTTGAACACTTCCTGCGCGTGCACTCGTGGATCTCGACTGAGCGAGCTCAGTTCGGCAAGGCTGGTAGGCTTCCGCCTGCTCGGCACCTTTGGACCCTCTGACGTGGGGGCAGGAGGAGACTACGACTTCAAGGCTAACGACCCCAAGAAAGCCCAGGAGAGAATGAAGGAGCTGGTGGAACAGCATGAGAAGCTCGGCAAGAAGATCAACAAGAAAGTGATGGGCATGTTCGAGAAGGCGGAGCAGGAGTACCAGGAAGTGATGGAGAAAAAGAGGATCGTCGAGAACGACAAGAGGAAGATCGAGGTGCGTGCGCCCGTGGCCTGGTAGCCCTTGATGACGTGAGATGTCGCAGATGGTGATGGAGGAGCTCGACGAGAAGAAGAATCAGGCGCTAAAGACCACCTGGACTAAGGTCAATCGCGACTTCAGGTTCGCTCCTCGCCTCTCCCCCCTCCTCCTCCTCCTCACTGATCGCCTCCCACAGCTCCATCTTCCAGACCCTACTCCCCAATGCCCGCGCCAAGCTTGAACCTCCCGAGGGCGGAAGCGTTCTTGACGGCCTCGTCCTGCGTGTTGGGTTCGGTGACTGCTGGAAGGAGTCTCTGAGGTCAGTCTCCTCATTCCCCTCCTCTTGCCCAGGACTGACGTGAGACTAGCGAGCTGAGCGGAGGACAGAGGTCTCTCCTTGCCCTCTCTCTCATCCTCGCCCTCCTCCTCTTCAAGCCAGCTCCGATGTACATCCTCGACGAGATCGATGCCGCTCTTGACTTGAGCCACACGCAAAACATCGGACACATGCTCAAGACGCACTTCAAGAACTCTCAGGTTGGATCCTCTCCCGACCTCCCCTCCAAGCGCTCACTTTGCCTTACAGTTCATCATTGTCTCGCTCAAGGAGGGCATGTTCAACAACGCTAACGTGCTCTTCCGCACCAAGTTCGTCGATGGTGTTAGCACCGTCACAAGAACGACTCCAGGACAGAAGGCGTGATATCTTGTACTCTCATCTTGACTAACTAAACTAATCCCAACCTTATCCTTCTTCCCCTCCAAGCGCCTTCATCCTCCCCTGCATCACCGTCTCTTCCTTGCTCGTAGCGCCTGTCGCCTTCACTGGCTGTCTCTAGCTGCTCTGATTCTCTTCAATATGAAGATCCCTCCCCTGCCAACATGCGTCAGTCACGACCTCGTCATCGCATGTCTCACCGTCCTCCTCGTGAGATGCGAATGTCGCCATGGCAGAAGCCGGTCCGCAGCTCCCCCCTTGGTCTGGGAAGGGGAAGGACGAGCTGCGGGAGGAAGGGTACCTTAATGCTTGCTCGAGAGAAGGTTACCCCGAGCCTCCGCGGTTGCTCTCCTGCCAGCTCCCCAAAGACGCGGATAACGAGCTGAGGTGAGGAGGAAGGAGGGCGGAGCGAAGGGAAGGGGAAGGAGGAGGGGACCGCGCGTATCACGACGAAGTTCTCAACAGTCTTCTGCTGCACGTCGATCGTCTGCTCGTTCCTGACGCGCAGCCACTTGTCCCTCCCTCCCGCGTCCTCCTGCCCTCCAGCCAGGAAGGGAGCGAGGCGGAAGAGGGTGCGGTACAAGTAGGACGTGGGGTCTACCCCTCCTATGCCTTCCCCTGCCGACTGTGTGGAGAAGATGAGGGACCATCGACCTGCGATCTCTTCCTCCTCGACCATGTCGAGCATCTCCAGCTCTCCAGCTACTTTCAGCGTCTCTTCAATACTTCCAGCCGCAACTGATCGCAATAGATGCTGCACTAGCAGCTCCAGGTCAGCTCTCTGCCCCTCGTCTGCTCCTCCTCGTGCTCCTGCGCACAGAGGCAGATGGATGGATCGACTGCGGGAGGAGGAAAGTACGAAGCGAGATGTGACAGGATGAGGGAATCGAGTCAAAGAACACGAGGGGAGAGGGTGAGAGGAGGGGAAATTAACGCGAGACGAGAGAAAAGCAGGAGCAAGAGAGGAGGAGGAGGAGGAAGGGGAGAGAGAGAGGAGGAGGAGGAGGAGGATGAGGAGACTTGCATTGACGCGATGGCGAATGCGAACATGGAGACAGCTCGCCAAGCCATAGCGATTTGTCTATCCAGTATACACGGCGTCGCCTGCTGATTTCTTTCCTTGTGGTCTGCCATCACCCATGGATCGCGCAAGGATCGCTCTTTTCATGGTCAACAGTCCTGCCATGTCTTGCTTGTCTTGCTTGTCTTGCTTGTCTTGCTTGTCTTGCTTGTCTTGCTTGTCTTGATTGTCTTGATTGTGTTAGATATCTTACTTGTCTTACTTGTCTTGCTTGTCTTGCTTGTCTTGCTTGTCTTGCTTGTCTTGCTTGTCTTAGATATCTTACTTGTCTTACTTGTCTTACTTGTCGCAGATGTCTTACTTGCTCTGCTTGTCTTGTATTCTACATGATGATATCAGTGTTTTTGACATTTTGTTCTCATAGCTATGAAGTGATGTCTCTCTCTCTCCCTCTCAGGAAAATGATGAATCCAGCACCATGACATGAAATTCCGAGCACAAAACCTCCTCAAATGGTCATGGCAAGACCTGCCCATCTTGCTGACCGGTTTGTCGACCCGTCCTAGCGCCATGTGTCTCAGCATGTCGCAGGTTTGGCGGCTCTCTTGTCCTGGGCGTCAACACCGGAGGGTCCGAGGGAGATAAGGCAGGAGGAGATCTACGAGAGTTTGTTCCGGTACCTCTCGCGACTCGTGCGAGCATGCAGCTCACGACACACAGCCTGTCGCCGAGCGAGACATGCAGGGAGAGGATCAGAGGGCTAGAGGGAGAGCTGAGGAAGCAGCAGCATGCGGGTGAAGGAAAAGCTCCTCCTCCTCCTGTGCCCTGACAAGTTTCAGTGTTCGACGTCGGGAAAAACGTCAGGAGCTTCTGTCATGACGTGCTGCTGTCTTCTCCTCCCGGTCTGCTTCCTCCCCTTACGGCCCTCCTGACTTCCAGCTGTGCGAAGGAAGGATCTATGAACGTGTTGCGCGAGCCAACAGCTCTCCTCCTCCTCACTTCCCCTCTTCCTCCTCAGCCTCAAGACCTGGTTGCGTCCTTCTCCTGCCATGTGCGATGATGCTGAGGAGCAGGAGCAGGAGCAAGGCTCGTCAGCATTGCCTTCATCCTCCTCATCGGGCCCAGGGACTCTGCGGCCTCGGTTGACCTGCCATGGACGTCGGGGGGAGCTGAAGGCAGTTGGCAGGTGGACAGGCTGGTCGAGTATGTGGTGGGAGGCGACGACGTGCTGGTCGTTCATGTGGACAGCAAGGCAGACGGTCGATGACGAACCTCCTCCTCGTCCTTGTGCTCACTACGACGTCAGGGAGTCTGAGGAGGAGGATGGAGGAGCTCGAGAAGGAGCGCGGCAACGTCTTCCTCCTCCCCCGCTCGTTGAGCGTTACTTGGGGAGGGTTTTCCATGGTCAAGGCCCAGCTGGAAATGATGAAGTTTGTCGTGAGGGATGAGCGAGTGAGGAGGAGAGGTCGGTGGGACGTGCTGATCAACCTTAGTGGTCAGGTTGGTTCCTCTCGCTGCTCCTGCTGCGGCTTTTCCTCCTCCGCTCCTTCTCCTGCTCCTGCTCCTGCTCCTGCTCCTCCTGCTCCTGCTCCTGCTCCTGCTCCTGCTCCTGTTTCTGTAACCTTTGCCCTCACCTACTTGCCCTCGCATGTGGGTATCGCTCATTGATGGATCAGGATATTCCTCTGATGCCTAAGGACGTCCTGAAGAAGCATCTGTCGGGACAAGGCGCGATGAACTGGATGCAGGTATGAGAAATATCCTTCTTGCTCGCTAGCTCGCTCATCTGCCTCCCCTTTTCTCCCTTTCCCCTTCCCTTCCCTTCCCTTCCCTTCCCTTCCCTTCCCTTCCCTTCCCTTCCCTTCCCTTCCCTTCCCTTCCCCTTCAGTTGGAGCTACACAACTCCTCCTTCAGCATGGGGGGCTGGGCCGAGTGCGACAATCGCATGTGGAGGGTCGTCCAGAGTCGATCGCCTCCGCGAGGGATGATTCTGGCACAGGTGAACCTTCCTCTCCCTCGACCTTGCTCGTTCTTCCTCCTGTCCTCCTCTCCGTCCTCTTTCTGGTCCTTTCCCTTCCTCCTCCTCCTTCCTCTTTCCTTCTCTCCCATCCTCTTGCTATTCCTTCTCTCCTCCCTCTCCTCTTTCTCCCTCTTTCCTCCTATCTCCTTCCTTCTTTCCCCTCAATCCCAGCCTCCTCCTCCTCCTCCTCCTCCTCCTCATCATCATCATCATCATCATCATCATCATCATCATCATCCAAGTCGTCGTCGTCGTCATCATCATCATCATCATCATTTCTCCCGCTCCATGACATCTCACGTGATCTCCAAGGGCTCCCAGTGGTTCATCTTGTCCCGCGACTTCGTTTCGTACATAACAGCATGCCTGACCCGAACGAGGGAAGTTGCTGGGGAGGAGGAGGAGGAGGAGGAGGAAGAGGAAGTTGAGGGGGTCTGTGAGAGAGGTGGTGCTGTTCTCGACCGCTGGGCATGCACGAGGGAGTGCGGGGTGACTCGGAGCTACTCGAGATGGGCCAGACACTCGTTCATCCCCGACGAGTCCTTCTTCCAGACGGTACAACCCCAGCTGCTCTCCTAGCTGACCCCCGGGCTGAGCGCGATCAGGTGCTGGTCAACTCTCCCTTCTGCCAGACTCTCTTCCCCGACAACCTGCGGCACATCAACTGGGAGGGGTACAGGAGGGGAGCGCACGCAGAGGCCTGGAGGAGGAGGAGGAGGAGCTGTGCCAACGAGGACGTGGTGGTCGGAGGATGCGGAAACAGTCCCGATCCCCTGACAGCAGAGGATGTGGTATGACCCTTTGTCATGACCATCACAAATACATTCCCTTCCACCTCTTCTCCTCCCCTCTGCCTCTCCTCTCCTCCCCTCTCCTGCCCCCACTCCCTCCCTCCCTCCCTCACTCACTCACTCCCTCACTCACTCCCTCCCTCACTCACTCACTCACTCACTCACTCACTCACTCACTCACTCACTCTTGCATGGTCTCACATATTCTCTGATTCAGGTGGAGCTGCTGCGAGATAACCTGCAAACGTTTGCCAGGAAAGTTGACGTGAACTACGACGAGCGGGTGAGAAGGAGAGGAAGATGGACAGGGACGAGCAAGAGGAAAACTGGATAATGGTAGACGAGAAGGATCTGTTGAGGAGGAGGAGGAGGAGGAGGGGGAATCGACTGTTGATGATCAACCAATTCAGGTTTGGCCTCTTGTAGAATGTTGGTTTGCGCGTCAGTCGGGTGACCCTGCCGACTGTCTGCCGAGCTCTCCTCTGTTAGTTTCTGTTGCACAACCAGGTGTGTCAACGTTACTTCCTCTTTCCATCTCATCCATCAGAAAAGACTCCATCATCACATTTTCATCTTGTCTCGTTCCGACACTCTTTACCTCGATCTTCCTTCTTCAGTCAAGCTTTTCTCGTTTGCGTACCTTCTTTTCTTTCGTAGATCTTCTTCCTCATTCATATTCTTCTCACATTTTTCTCCTTCTCCGATTCTTCTCTCTCTTATCCTCTCTTCTCATTCTCCCTCTTCTCTCACTAATTTCTTCACTGATTTTCTGTCAGGGCCGGCAAGGATTGTCACTTTGAGCGCTTCGAACTCACTCGCTGCTGGTTCGTTTCCTCCTCTGCTTGTCTCCTCCTTATGCTCTCGTCAGGGTCTGCCATGGATGGAGACCTCCGGTACTTATCAACCTACGACAATCTCTTCCTCCTCCTCTAGCTACTCCTCCTCCTCCTCCTTCTCCTTCCCCTCAGCCTCCGATAATCTGTTCTTGCTCCTGCTTTTCTCCTACTCCTCCTCCTCCTCCTCCTCCTTTCACCTTCTTTTCCTTCTGCCATCACCACCACCACCTCCTCCTCCTTCTCTCCTTGTCCTCCTCTCTTTCCCTTCCTACTTCCCTTCCTTTCTTGTACCAACTCTCTTCTCCATCACTGTCTCTTCATCTTCCTCTCATTTCTTGTCCCCTCGCCTTCAGGTCTCGCTGGAGCCTCCACGAACCCACCAGGGACTTCCAAGGTTTCCGTCCCCTCGCGCGCGAGGCTGTAGACTCGCTCCTCCTCCTCCTCGACTCCTCTCGCCCATGGCGCCGTCCTCTAGCCGCCCTGTGCGACATGGTCCAGGTCCTCTGAACCCCCAGCCGCTTGTGCGAGTTGACAGGGGAGGAGCAGAAGACGATGGAGGCTGTGAGGGAGTGGATGAGAAACCAAGTGTGTCTGACGGTGAGGAGGAGGAGGTGGAGGCGTGTAGGAGGCGTGTAGGGGGCGTGTAGGAGCTGATCGCTGCTCAAGGTGGAGCTTGACGCAAGCGTGAGGTTGAAAAGCCTACGGCTGTACTGGGAGAAGTCGCCGAGGGAGTACCGAGTGTACGCGAAGGCTGCGAGCTCGGTAAAGCAGCTTTGCGGCGATGCAGGAGGAGGAGGAGGAGGAGGGAGGGGAGGAGGAGGGAGGGGAGGAGGAGGGAGGGGAGGAGGAGGAGGATGGTGGTGGTGGTGGTGGTGGTGATGATGATGATGATGACTACCAGGTTGGTTGTGAGGAGGTCAACGCGGGAGGATGGGTCAGGCTTGAACTGCTCTCCTCCTCCTCTAGCTGCAAGAAGGGCATGGCAGAGGAGGTCAGAAGAAGTGCTCTTCTTCTGCTTCTCCTCCTCCTCTGACTGCTGTCGTCAGTTCGTAGAGGAGAGATGTTATGCTACTTTGGCTCCTCCATCCCCCTGCCTTCAGGTGATCTTGCGACCGGTTTCTCCTCCTCCTCATTCTGCCAGGTCGCCGTCAAATCCCTCGAGCTTTGCGCTCCCAAGAACAGAATGCACTGTGAGACGATGTCCTCCTTCTTTTTTTTCACCCCATCCCTTCCTCCTCCTCCTCCTCCTCCTCCTTTCGCCTCCTCCTCCTCCTCCTCCTCCTCCTCCTCCTTTCGCCTCCTCCTCCTCCTCCTCCTCCTCCTCCTCCTTCGCCTCCTCCTCCTCCTCCTCCTGCTCTTCCTCCCTGCCTCCCTCCCTCCCTCCTCTTCCCACTTTGTGCTCCCTTCTCCCTCCTCCTTCTCCCCCTCCGACCTCTGCCCTCCTCCTCCTTCAGCCTGGCCATGTCTTTGCCTCAGTCTCCTGTTTCAACCCCTTCCCTTCTCAACCCCCTGCTCTCTCCTCCTCCGCCTCCTTAAACTGAGTTCCCTCCTCCCTCCTCCCTCTCTTCTTTTTCTCCTTTTTCGTCTCCTTCTCCCTCTCGTTCCGCTGAGACTTCTTGGCAGTCAAGGAGCAGTATGCTCTGAGCGAGATTCAAGTGTGGGCGATGACATAGCAGGAGGAGGAGGATTGGGAAAGAGGCGAGGAGGAGGACGAGGACGAGGACGAGGATGGGGAAAGAGGCGAGGAGGAGGAGGGTTGAACGACATCATGGAATAATAAAACAACATCTAGTCTGCTACACTAACATGAGCATGCATCTTCATCATTTCCTCACAGGAATCTTGAAACGCTTCTTCATATTCGGCTCTTTGAACAGCTCGTCTGTCTGTGGCCGTCTATCCTTCTCTCCCTCCTCCTCTCCCTCCTCCTTCCCCTCCTCCTTCCCCTCCTCCTTCTCCTCCTCCTCCATGCTCTCTGAAAGCTTCTGTTGCGCCAGTCGCTTCTCCATAGCAACGCGGTCCTGCTGCGCTAAGAAATCTTCGCAGTCCTCCTCGTCATACTGTGTTTCTTCTCCCGCCATTCGTTTCCCTTGCTCCATGCCCTGCACGCCTGTCAGTTCTTGCACTGACAATCTCCTTCCTCTTGCTAGTCCCTCCCCTTTCTCCCTCCTTCACTCTCCTCCCTCCGTCTGCCTCCAACACTCCTCTCCGCACCTCCTTCCCCTTCCCCCTCCCCTCTCTCCCTTCTCCCCACCTCTCTCCCCTTGCCCCCCTCTCCTCCCTTCCTGCCCTCCCTTTCTGTCCTCTCCTCACCTCTGCCTCGCCTCTCTCCCTTCCCAACTTGCTCTCCCCTCCCCTCCCCTCCTCTCTTCTCCCTCCCCCTCCTCTCCTCTCCCCTGCCCTAGTATGCCTTGTTGGTCGTCAGCCTTGTAATAATTCCGCCCCCTCACAATTCGCCCCGACTCCCTTCCCTCGTCCTTCCTGTTCTTGCCGCCTGGACCGCCATGTCGGGCAACAGTCATAGAGCTCTCGCCCTTGTTGTCTTCATGGCATTTCTATCAAGACAAGCAGGAGCAGGAGCAGGAGCAGCAGCAGCAGCAGCAGCAGGAGCAGGAGCAGCAGCAGCAGCAGCAGCAGGAGCAGGAGCAGCAGCAGGAGGAACGGGCTTGGCTTCGCACTATCCAAGACTGAGGGGAGGAAGAGGAGCATGCGAGGAGGAAGGAGAGGGAGGGAGCTGGTGGGAGGAGCAGGCAAGACGAGCCTTGAGGGGGATCGACGAGCTCGAGGGAGCGGGAGCAGAGGATTTCTCTCAGCATGCGCAAGTCCTGCAGCAGGTGCGGCAGGTGCTTCACCTCAATCGCAGCATGACGGTCGGAGACGCCGTAAGGAGGAGTGGGAAAGACGGCTTCTCCATCAGCTACTGCACCATCATCCCGCACGGCGCGAGCGAGGAACGAAGTGACGCGGTGCACATGCTGGTGGAGGGAATCAAGGTTCGACTGGAGACGGGGAGGAGCAAGCTCGTGGACGCCATGGGGGCCCATCTCGTCGCGCTCCTGATGCCATACCAAGAGTGTCTAGAGATGTTCGCCTGATCGTGCCATGCTGACAGTTGTCCTCACTCTGCATGCCAGCGGCGCTGCCTCCTCCTCCGCCATCGAGCTGCTCCTGAGAGCAGCTGAGAGCGACAAGGAAGCTCTTGATATGCTCCTGGCTGGCATGGAGAATAACTTCCGCTCAGGGAGAGCTTCTTGCGTGTTAACACAGGTCCTTCCATCCTCCTGCCTCCTCCTGCCTCCTCCTGCCTCCTCCACCCCCTTCCACCTCCTCCTCCTCTCGGTCTCCTGCATATTCTCTGTCATCGCTCGCCTCCTGCTGTTGTTGGCTCACCAGTGCTGCAGCTGCGAGTCTTGGTCGGGCATCTCGTGAAGCTGCAGGAAGGCCGAGAGTCTCGTTCGGGGCTGTTGTGACCTTGTCACAGGAGAGAGGCGGCGACGAGGAGGTCCAACGAGCCCTCGACTTTGTGCTCAACGGGTTTCTATCGCACTGGAGAGGTACTTGTTCTTGCTGCTTGCTTGCGAAGCTGAGATGAAGTAGAAGCAGAATATAATTCAGACAAAGAGCACGAAGTATCCTCCTCTCCCTTCTCCTTCTCCTTCTCCTTTTTCCCTTCTTCTCCCCTCCTTCCCCTCCTGCCCCTCCTCTCCTCCTGCTCCTCCCCATTGAGACTGGTCTGGCAGCTGCTGGCACTCGCCAAGTTCGCGTGGAGTCTCTTCGAGACGGTCGCTTGCCATGTCGAGCTGTCGGTGGCTGACGCTGAGGCAGGGGAACATGACAAGAGCAGCTGCCCAGCTCTCGGTCAGCATGTTGGCGTCAGAGTTGCCGACGCTGCAGCTGGGGGATAGTTTGAGGTCAAGGTGCAAGCCCAAGGTGATTCAAGTCGTCTTTGACCGTCAGGACCCACAACAAGTGGGAGAGCAGCAGGGAGTGTTGAGCAAGGGGAAGAAGGAGGAGGAGGCGGCGATGAGCGCCAAGGTGAGCATGTCTGCAGGATTCCTGCTGCTTTACTCGTTCTTCGCCAGATCTTTTGTAGGATCTTGCTGCACAGCTCCCTTCCCCTGCAAGAGTTGTATGATTGCGAGCAACAGAGGTAGGACCATCCTCACCATTCTGCTCCTCACCCGCGAGCAGGGAGCTGGAGGAGCTGAAAACAGTGCGAGCCGTGTTCATCTACATGGCTGCCTGCCGGCCCGATGGTTGGCTCCTCCCTGCCGCTCCTGGCAGACCTTCTAAGGCGAACATGCACAATTTCTCCACCTGGCTCCCAGCTGTGTATAAGGTGGTGGCAAGAGACGATGAACTGGTCAAGGGCGACTACAAGTCTTCAAGAGCGTTCGATGTTCTCAGAAACTTCAAGGAGGATGTTGACAACATGTTGAAAAGCGTAGATGGGGAGGTTGGTGATCAATGATGATAATGTGATTGTGGTGCTGTGACAATGACGGTGACGATGACGATGGTGATGATGATGATGATGGTGATGATGATGGTGGTGGTGATGATGATGATGATGATGACGCAATCAGGTGAGATTGAAGGGAATCGATCTTTTGCAAGCGCTGCTGTCGTGGATCCCCCAAGACGATCTCAACGACGAGGACGCGGAGGCTGTGCTCCCCACTTTCGTCAACTTCCTGCTTGCAGTGTACCAGCTGGACGAGGTGAGGGGAGCAGGTGAGGTCGTGAGTGACGTCAGAGCAGAGATATATCAGCGTGGACGCCATCAACACATTCAGACGGTCTGATCCACACTCTAGCACACCTGTGCAGGTTGAGACTGATAGACGAGTAGGTTCTTCGCCGTCCATGGGGAGAGGGGAAAGTTTGCGCTAGTCAGAGTCCTGTTTGGGGAAGAGATGCTGAGTGAAAGGGAGCCGACGGCAGTGCTGAACCTGCGAGGAGAAGCGATCTACATGCTGAAGAAGGAGATTCAATGGGCTCTCGAACATGGGGTGCGTCCCCGTCTCACTCCTTCCTCCTCGTCCTCCGCTCTTTCGTCTTTCCTTTTCTTCTCTCCTTCTCTTCTTTCCTTCTCTTCTTTCCTTCTCTTCTTTCCTTCTCTTCTTTCCTTCTCTTCTTTCCTTCTCTTCTTTCCTTTTCTTCTCTCAACATGTCACAGGAGAAAGAAGATGTCGCTGTAAGGGAGCTTCTTGACTTCGTACGTCCGCGATGCAGGTGACGGGCATGTGAGACGCGTGATAGGTTTGCACCTTGCTGGATCAATCTCTCAAAGGAAGCCGCAATGACATCTCTGAGATCCCGCTGGTCTTTCTCTTCCACTCATGTCAACATGCGCCCTGACGGCTCGCGAAAGGTGAACGGGCCGAGTGAAGAGATCATGGCGAGCCTCAACATGTTGTTCTACCTGCTCGGCCTCGGTCAGCCGTCGAGCTCAATCATCTCCCAACGCTGATGCCATGTAGAGGAACGTCTTCGTCCTCCTCGTCTGCTTTTCCTCCGCTGGAAATCTGAGGTGTTTCTTCTACCTTCTGCTCCCCTCTCACCTGGACCTCAAGATCCTCGAGCCTCTTGCCCGCCACATCACCACCCACATGGATCGAGTCGACCGCCAGGTTTCTGCTTCCTGTCTTGTCCTCTGGGACGTCGACCTACTCCTCCTCCTCCTCCTCC
Organism: Guillardia theta CCMP2712; assembly: GCF_000315625.1. Classification (NCBI taxonomy): domain Eukaryota; class Cryptophyceae; order Pyrenomonadales; family Geminigeraceae; genus Guillardia; species Guillardia theta. Next base: position 558,682 of record NW_005434632.1, read on the forward strand.
TCCTCCTCCTCCTCCTCCTCCTCCTCCTCCTCCTCCCTCCTTCTCCTTGTTATACTCTGCCTCTGATCGCTACACCAGATTTGCTTCCGCGAGGAGGAGCTGCATGAAGCTCTCAAGGCTCCGAGCAGGCAGGGACGTCAAGATGAGATCACGGAGCTGGATCTTGCCCGTAAGGTGGATGAAATATTCCTTCCCCTGCCTTCTCTTGCATCACTGAGTTGCCCTCTCGTGCTTGCTGCTACACTTGCAGGAGCAGTTCCTCGAGGGGTTCCGAATGTCATTCAGGTTCTTGCAGCTCTCCCTCCTCCTCCTTCCTCCCCAGCTCCCTCCCCTCCCTACCTCTCTTCCTCATTCCTCACTCCCTCCCTCAAGTCATGGATGATAACCTTGGGAATGCCAGGACTTGTCACATCGCGCGGTGGCAGCTGGACCGGATGTTCAACGTCATGGCCTTCAGGTTATCGTAAAGAAAAAAGAAAACTTCACTCGAAACATTCAAATGCACGACTATCGTCCTGCTGCTTAAGGGTTGTTGCGGGTGCCGGACCAGGTGTCAGCAGCGGTGGGGTTGGCGGGGGCAGCGTTGCATCCGACATCGCCGCCGACACAGCTGTAGGCCTCGATCAAAGCCTTGGTGTACTGGGGCATCTCGATGGGTCCACTCCAGTTCCTACCATCGCGTCAGAGCATGCTCCATTCAGGGAGGCGCGGGTTGCGGGATAGGAAGTGAGTATAGAGCACGACATGATGTGTGATGGGATAGGCCTTACTTGGAGACGGTGGGAGTGATGTCGTTGTAGACAGGCTTTGAACTCTTTGCCAAGATCTGTCAAGAAAGATTAGAAGTCGTGTCTTGACGCAAAACAATCTAATAAATTTCAAGATGTCGTACAAAATTGAAATGCAAGAAAGATGGCAAATAATTGACGACTGTGAGTCTATTCATCCACTTCCTAAACTCGGGATCATATGAATAGTTGTGGAAGCAAGCTAACACGTCCTATCCTTGCCTTCTCTCAGCCCTGTCCTGTTTGTAATTGATTCTTCTTACTTCATTCTACTGTCCCTCAATTCCTTCCCCTTCTGTCTTCCTTCCTCTCTTTTTCAAATCATCTCTCCGTCTCTCTTCCCTCCCTTCCTCTCCCATAGCGCTTGCAAAGCCTCCCATCGTCCCTCCCTTCCTCTCCCATAGCGCTTGCAAAGCCTCCCATCGTGCATCAGCTTACCGCGAACATGGTACTGCTGCCCGGAAATAGATCCTCCTTATAAAAAGAGGCACGACCTGAAAATCATTATGAATTTATTATAATTATGCTAAAAATGCCATATATTATATATAATTATATTATTATTTATATCGTTCGGAATGTTTGTCGATTATAGCTCAGACAGATTTCGTACCCCGGGAATTTCCAGAAGTACCACCCACCCCTAGTCACAGATTGTACCCTTGTACCGAGATCTATTTTAAGACTTGCCAGGCCGGGCCGGTGATCATTTTTGACTAATCAGTCACTCAGTCACGGTCCGCGGTGACCAGTAGTACTACGGCCCGGGCCCTGTGAGAGACTACTGAGAGGCTCAGAGAAGCTGTGGCACGGCCCAGCTCAGCGATCCGATACGGTGACCGCCGCCCGGCCGAGCGGCCCGGCCTCTCCGGCCAGCGGCGCGAGTCCCTGGGACTCCCTCCGGCGACTCGATCGGAGTCAGCCAGGCTCACTGTCACCGAGTCGGATCCGGCGCCGCCGAAGTTTACGCAACGCCGGAGGCTTTTGAACTCAGCCTGTGTTACGACTACCGTACGGTACGATTAGCCGCGGCCCCGCTGGGTTCGGAGTGCCGGGACTAGCTGAGTTAGGCCCATGATGCCCCGCCGGCCGTCGTGTTGCCGCAATGATGTTTTCTCTTGCAGTATCCTCTCCGCGAGCTCAAGGAACGGCTGGTACATCCTCTCAAGATCCTCCGCTAGTGCGTACAGCCGCTGCATGCCTTCCCTCGACTTCTGCATCCCCAAAATCGTCTCGTCCTGCCGCCAGTTGTCACACGCTAAGCCCTCCCTCCCTCCCGGCTCCCTCCCGGCTCCCTCCCGGCTCCCGAGTCCCTCCCGGCTCCCGAGTCCCTCCCGGCTCCCTCCCTCCATGAAGCTCGGAAGTTCCCTTTCCCAGGCTTTGTCCTCCTGTCCTTCCTCCCCTCCCTACATGAAGCCCCCCCTCCCTCTCAACACCTTCCATCATCAAACTCTCCCTCGGCCCTCCATGACGCCGAGTTTCCCTTCCATCCCTCCCCTCCCTCCCATCCCTCCCCTTCTTACCGCGTACAGGTCGGACACGAAGTCGTTGGTCCATGTCTCGTAGTCCCGTCCGGCGTTCAAGAACCTCTGGATACTCAAAGTCGACCTGTCTGACGGCACCTGAGCTGATTTGTACTCCTCCCTGTCAACCTGCAGTGCCCCGCAGGAAGCAGGGGATGTTAGATCGGTACTCTCACTTGACCCCTGTATCCAAACAAGCACCACCCCTGGCTTCAGCTCTCTACTCTCTCTCCCCTCCCCTCGACTCACCGGGACAAGGAAAGTTCTTATCGCTCTTGGTCGCCCGTAGCTATCGAACTCCTGCTGCTGTATCAACCTCGCGACCACACACTCTGTTCCCGTCTCGTCTCTGAAGTTTCGAAGCCTCATCAACAAGGCCATCGGCTGCCCCGGTCTGGCTGCGAAGGACCAGGTGCCGAACATCACGTAACAGAAGTAGGTGAACTCAGTTGAGAGCAAGGACAGCTCTCTGTTTGCTATCCTCGCCAGCAGCTCCTCCTCATGCAGTCCTACAAGCCTCGACGTGGCATCGGATACAAACACGTGCGCTCGCTGCCCCGTCGACGGATGCAGATGCTGCTTCACCACCCCGAAGCTCTGCTGGTCGTAGAAGGCTCGGTCTAGCTCCAGGTCTGGCTTCGTCTCCGTCTCGCCACCTTCCATCAGCAGTTGGTCTTGCCATCCCCGACTTCTCTCCATCTTGTCTGCCACGATGATCTCTACCGCATGCAGCGCTCGTCGCGTCACCTGCTGCAGGTAGGGAGGAAGACAGAGGAAGGTGTTCATCAGCTCCTGCGAGCTGAAGCCGAACTCCCAGTGCCTTGCAAGCACGCGATCCGGCCATCCCATTGAGTTCATCTGCTCCCGCAAAGCTGACGGCTTGTCGAACGACATGCTTCGGATCCAGAAGTCCAGCGGTCTCTCCACCCACAGCTCTCCCGTCTGCCTCCTCTCATGCACTAGCACAAGGTCTAAATGCTCCTCATCCTTCCTCCCGTCGTCTATGACGATCAACTCCATAGCCTCGTACACGCACTCCTCCTCTCTCGATCGAGCCCTGCAGCGTGAGCAGGGTCGACCCTCGTCGCACCTGACCTTGGATCTTCTGCACGCATCACAAGCGACCAAGCTCCTCGAGGATGAGGGCTTGGCTCCTCTTAGTCTGACACAAAGCCCTTGCACGTTGTGCTTGACGCATCTGCATCCGCCATCAAATGACAAGTTGAGAAAAGAGCCGCTTCACTCCAAACACAACACGATGAAAAAATTGGCACGTTCTCTCTCTTACTGGTCCTTACCTAGAGCATGGCTGGAAGTTGTCACACTTTACTTTCGCATCCATGCATGGTGTGCAAGCAAACTTGATCTTGGTCATGCTCGCGCTGATATTCCTGTAGATGAGTCAGCCAACGGTTGAACATTTTTTTCTATCGTGAGGGCTATCTGTCTCATCATTCTATCCGTACACGCCTGGCTCTGATATCCGAGTTCTCCGTCTCAAACCATTCCCTCACTGCCGCTTCTCATGATTTCAAGCGGCATGTTTTCGCCGCGAATGTGACAAGCCTGCGCAGGATCGCCAACCGTCGCGAGTTTGCCTCGGTACGTATTGGATTGAGGGGGGGACTATCAAATACGTATCGGGGCAAACTCGCGACGGTTGGCGGGTGGGTCGCAGTATGAGAGTCCCCCGCAGTGCTGACCTGTAGTGCTCGTTACTGAGATCGGACTCCCCGCCGGTGCGGCCGGGCCGCCGGCCCCCCCGCCGGGGGGGGCGGGGTCATAATATTCCGGGTGACAGCCGGCAGTGTCGGCCCGGGCGACGGTCGGGATGGCCCGGCCCACAGTCACGGTGACCGACGGTGGCCCGGCCGGGGGCCGCCGGCCGCCCTGACGGATGTTAAGTGTACAGTAAGCCTCTCGCCGTTACGGTACTAACAGTGAACGTTTGTCCTATCTCCCGGGCCACTGAGGCCCTAATCGGATCCGGGCTGATTCGGCACACTGCCAGCCTGTGACAAGTCAATGACTGTGGCTGTGTCGCTCCCGCAGTCCGACCGTACGGCCGGGTCACTCGCGGCCACTGGCTGAGCGCTATCCGATCCGCCGGGTGCCCCGGCCGCGTGCGGCCCCCCCGGGCCCCGCGCCGGCCACTGCCAGGCGGCAACACAACTTGGCAAGTTGCTTGGGCCGACCCCGGCGGTGTGTGTCACTGGCCTGTCGGTGAGTGCCCGGCCAGACTGAGAGGCCCGGTTAGTGGTGCTATTTGGGGAAGACGAGCGACCATGCAGCTTATCGCTCCGCAAGCCTCATCGATGGCCTCGTCACATAGAAGCCGGAGGTCAGTAGTACCTCCTCCCGATCTCTCTAACCTCCATTGCTGTACCCTGCGTCATGTTCTTTGCTTCTTCAATCGCCTGTTTGCCTGCCTTCACTGCTTATCTTCTTCACCCCTCTTCTTCATTCCTGTTTGTTTCCCTTGTTTTGTTCACTTTCTTTGCTGCGGCAACAAGTCACCGCCAGCCTCATTTCTCCAGCTCCCTCGGGCCTAAGATCCTTCAACTATCTCCGTGCAGCATTCCATGTGTTCCTACTTGTGCTCTCAGCGCGTCCCTTCCTCATCTTTTCCACAAGCTTGTCTTCTCCTCCCTTTCTCATCCGCATGGAAACTAAGTCCAAGATGAAGCAGGCCGCGACTCGCCATGGCAGCATCAGCCGGGTTGATTGTGTTGGGGATGGTGGCAGTGTCTCTGCTCGACGGCTCTCACGTCCGTCACACCGAGCTTGGCTTGGCAGGCGTTGCGAACCCTGTGAAGTTCAAGATCCTAGCGAAAGACCTGCAGAAGGCTCAGTCCAAGTTGCAGAAGTTCCTCAACGGGCTCGACGTTCAGAAGGCAGGGTCCATCCGCGGATCAGTTGCGACCGACGAGATGGAGGCGAGCGCAATCATCAACGGCAACGGGGGGGACATGGAGAAGAATATGGCGAAGCCTTTCAGCGAGGTGGACGGGGCGCACTCGGATCCTTCGGGAGTCGCGTCAGCCATCATCAAGCAAGTAGACAAGGATGACATCGACGTGACGGGCAAGGCAGGAGCGATGAACTATAAGAAGATCTTGAAGGAGGCCTCCAAGGACGACCCCCTCGGAGCCGCATGGCTCAGGGGGTCTCTACCCAACTACGATGCGGAGGCTAGCTTCATCACCAAGTACTGCTACCTCACTGCCACATCCCTGCACGCGGTTGACTTCTTGCTTGCAGAGATGTGTCAGGAAACTTCGAAAAAGAGCTTGAGAATGATCCCGTCATCAAGGTGCCGCTCGCACGCGACTGCTGGCATTCGGCCGGTGACTGGAGTTGTGGCAGGTTGCTGGAGGCAAGACATCAGCGAGGGTGGTAGCAGACGCGATAGTAGACGAGGCGACCAAGGACAAGAACGACGTTGACTGTGAGACTTTCTGTATGGTCTAGTTTCCATCTCACTCGTCTACAGGCACAGGAGTTGTCGACGGCTCCGGCATCCATGGTATCGGCCATGGATCTCCTCCATGTACCACCATGTCCGAAGTTGTGGTGCGTCTGCTGCGAATTGTGAATCAGTTGAAGTTTTGACGTTCGTGCTTGCAGAAAAGCGAGGATTGAGAAACTTGAAATGTATAGGCAGAGATGCTTGTGTTGACTGGAAGATTGTTTATTCACAAATGAAATGTTTTCATTACACGCTGTGCAGAATCAATGGCATTTAGGAGCTCCAGACGAAGAGAGTTGGATCGTCGAATGTTGTATTCTAACTTCATGCTCGTTTCCAGCTGCGAATCTAATGTCAGCTCATCTCGCTTCTTCTGTTTGCGAGTATAGACCTGAGACATGACAGAGTTTGTCGAGCTTCGTTGAGAGTGATGCGAATCTGGGGAGCGGCTGTTTCTGTCAAGCTCTCCCGCCACGTCGGATTTGGACGTGGAGAGACTGGAGGAGGAGGGCTCTTGCAACAAGACAGTCTGTGTGCTCTCATTGCATAGCTCTGGTTTCACCACCAGGCGTCCTGCTTGCGGTTCGACCTGAATTTCTCCCGCCTGCACGAGCTGCAACTTTTCTTTTAGTCTTCGTATCTGCACAAGGAACCGCATCACATCTTTCGCTACTTACAGGAGCCAATGGTAGACTCACCAGCTCGTCCTTCTCGTCGTTTGCCTGCCTCATCCTCGCGTGCTTCGCCTCGTAGATTTCGCTCAGTCGGTTCATGTCGTGCATCAGCAAGATTCGATTCTCCTTCTCCATTCTGAGCACGTTGCGAAGCTGATCCGGAGACAAGCTCTCGAACGTGTCCTCCAGCTCCTCTGACCGCCGTCTCACAGTCCTGCAGTCAGGTCAAACTCGCCATTAACCATCTCAGACACCTGCTGGGCAGCTCGTGCCTGTCCTGGCTGTCCATCAGGTCCACCCTTTGCATGCAGTCAGCAGGGGCCCAGCTGCTCATTGGGTTTGAGTCGTGAGGTCTAAGAGGGCGGTAGGGCCTCAGGTCCGAGAGCTTGATCGCCATGGCCTCCAGAGCTGCCGCGATCGACGAGCAGACTTCATGCAGCTCACCCACGAGCCCGGCGACATCGTCCTGGCTAGGTCTCAAGGGCTCTTGCGGTGTGCTCCTGACCAGGACAGAGAAGTGTTTCATGCCAATTTTCTCATCCTGTCGTTGGATCGATGAGAAGTTTACATTCTCTTCCAATATCTGTCTCAGCATCTCATCGACCATCTTGTCCTCGTGTAAATCCTCGTTGACATTGAGAGAGATGATACTGCGGAGCCGATGATACTTGTCGTCACCTGAACCAGAGAGGATCTGAATTTGAATCCAATTTGTTTGTAAGTTCGAGATAATCTCATTGTGCAATGATTCTCTCTTTGCTTGAATGTAACTCAGAGACAATTCCGATGGAAGATGTACAGAATATTCAAAAATGTGCGTTGAGATGTTGTTTATCTGACATGTGCTGTGAGAACAGTCAGAAGGTTGCAAGAGCGTGTCAGTATGTGTTAGACCTGATTGTCAGGCTTATGTCGACTTTCTCCACAATCTTTCCGCTCTCAGCTTGAAGTTTCATCTGAACGTCGGTAGTGCTGGGGGACCATGGTTGTCATTGACGGGTCAAGGGCAGGAACTAGTCGACCTTGATGGCTTCATCTTCAACAAGGTTTGACCCACCGCCCTCTGATCTCCGCCGGTTGCAACTGCCCTCACACAAACCAGCAGGTTGACATGCTGGTCGATGACAATCTCTTCCCAGAGCTTCTCTGTGACCTGCAAGTGCGACCTGTCCTCGTCTTCTGTCATCTTGAGATGAAGTATTCTCTACAAGCGCAACCATCACTTGTACTCTCTTACTCCACTCCAAGCACCTGAAAGACTTGTCTTGATTGACTTTGCTCTGGGTGTCCTTCTTCATTCGTTGATCTCGGCGTCATGGCAGAATTCAGATAAAGCTGCGGCGACGATGGGAGACTGTCCTCGAATTGTTGCATTCGCCTGGTGAATCAGCAGAGCGTTAGAAGGAGGAGGAGAGGAGGAAGAGGAGGAAGAGGAGGAAAAGGAGGAAGAGGTGGTGGTGTTGGTGGTAGTGGTGGTAGAGGAGGAGGAATAGGAAGAGGCTTACGTGTACTTTCCAGATGTCTCACAGTAGTTACAAACAAAGTCTTGAACTTCTTCGAAGTCGCTCAGTCTGGTGTCAGCAGCAAGAACCTGGTCGTTTGTCATGGGATCTCAAGCAAGGGGAAGTTTCTCCTCACCCAGACTTTGAATTGAAAGTGAGAGTGACTAGACCCTGTCACGTTTCTCCTGCCGAGCAATCATTTCCTTCTCCGCTCGAGAGCTGAAGTTGAGCTACCTTCTTGCTGCCATTTGAATGCATGCAAAGAGATCATTGGCAGGAGACGTCGGAGCTACGTTTGAACCAGCAGGCCTGCTCGTCAGATCAGCTCGCTGGAAGCTGCAAGAGACATCAAGGAACATCGAGGTGTATTGAGGCAAGTCATCATGGATGCTTGTATCTACAGTGATGTGGATCTCAGTGCCAGCAACGCCTGCTTGAGCGTCAAACTCCTCTGGACCTCCGACCCCGTCGCTCACCTCTGAGCTGTTTCAACGTCTCTTGGTGCCCAGTCACCTCGTGGTCATCGACTGCCGTCAGCCTGTGCCTGTGACATGTGAGGCGAGGAAGAGTCGACCTGCCGCCTCACCCGACTAGCGACTCTCCTTGCTGCATGCAAGCTTCTGCAGGACTGCCAGGAGCGACGTCGACGATGACAAGGCTGGGAAGAAGAGCATCAGACAGGGCGATGGCAGCAAACCATCAGAACCTCTCGCCTGCTCTGCTGAGAACAAGACCGACATCTCCTTCGAAAGATCTGAGCAGCATGAATTTCAGACCACAGGGCTTGCTACAAGTTCCTGCCCCCACCTGCAGCCGCTCATCCATTTCCTCTTCAAGCTGATTTTCTTGACGTTCTCATCTAAGGTCCCACATGTCAGTCAAGCATCGTGAGTCGTCTAATCCTTCAACCTGATGATTGTTGTTCATGATCGAACTTCATTTCCTCTGCGATCTCACTTTCAGTCCAAGCATGCTATCCACACCCTTTCCTCGCTGACCGGCCTTGATCGTTGCATGCAGAGAAGTGTCCTCAACTTGGAGCAGCAGCTCTACCGAGGTTCCCTTGGCAAACGTCATACCATCGCTCGATCGTCTTAGCGAGCAAGAAAACATCATATTCAACCTCAGGGCCTCGGATCGCTGCCGCCAGTTCTTGCCCGGACATCGTCCTTGTCGCCTTCCCGTCCACTTCTACTAGCAGGTCTCCCACACAGAGTCCAGCCTCCTGTGCTGAGCTGTTCTGCTCCTGGTGCGCGAGCATGTCAGCAACAGAGAGGGAGGGCATGGAGTCATACCACGTCGATAATCACCACCTGCCCTCCTGACACCTTGCACTTCAATCCTACTCCGCTCGATCCGGCGGCATGAGCTCCGTCAGTGTCGGTGGGGGAGAAGGCGCTGGGAGAGGAGGAGGAAGCCATTCTCTCCATCTGACCAGAGCCGACATGGCGTAGAAGCCGCACCCGCCGCTGCATGTTCTAGGAATGGTGATACCTCAGAGGGCCTAAAGAGCAGGACAGAACAATCTATTTAGCTGTGTGAATAGAGGAACCCATCGCTGCCTTTTCAATTTTTGTCCAGGCAAGCATGGCAGGTAGGACGCTACGATCGTCATGGCAGGTGCTTCATGGTGTGGTGGCCATGAGCGGGATGCTTGTGATGGTGAACTCTTCAGCTTTGAGAGCAAGTCCTCCTTCTCGTTCTCTCCTGCCCCTTTCTCCTTCCCCGAGTCAAAGGATTCTCTCCGACCCTGTCGGCATGAGGCTACGTGGAGGATCGTCGCAAGCGGAAGTGGACGAGATGCTGCAAACTTTGATCAACAAGTCACCCATCATGCTCTTCATGAAGGGTTCGCCGTCTCAGCCCCAGTGTGGCTTCAGCAAGCAGATGGTTTCCCTCCTGCAGCGGCATAACATTGAGTTCGACCATTTCGACAGTAAGTTTGATGGCGCGCAAAGTGTGCTGTGATGTTGAACGAGCGTTGCAGTTCTTCAGGACGACCTTGTGCGACAAGAGTTGAAGCGATTCAGCAAGTGGGCTACATATCCTCAGCTGTACGTCAACGGAGAACTTGTCGGTGGTCTAGACATCTGCAAGGAGCTAGTCGAGGCCGGCGAGCTCGAGAAATACTGCAAGGTAGCGATGGAGAAGAAGCAAATCACCCCAGGCTTGATAGAGAACAAGCTGACACAAGCACTGGACGCGACGCTGGTCAAGGCCGAGGATCTCTCTGATGGTTGCGGAATGAAGTTTTCAATCCTGATCGTTTCACCCCGATTCGACGGAATGCGTGAGTATAGTTTGTTGCTGCGGAATGTTTGTTGCTCCAAACAACGAAACGCTCTTATGCTGTTCGATGTATACTTGATGCCTTGCATGTTGTTGTTTCCGTTCTCTTTAACATTCTCTCCTCTTCGGGTGGAATGAGCGAATTGACATGTCATTTCGCCCTCTTGCTCGTTCTGACCCCATGCATGCAGCTCTCGTCGAGAGGCATCGAGCTGTACACGCAGCTCTAGAGAAGGAGACGCCAGACATTCATGCTCTCACCCTCAAGTGCTTGACGCCGCAACAGCACCAGGCAGCAACCGCATCTTGAAGGGCCCGGACCGGGTCAGGCACGACAGCAGTCAGGGTAGTTGATGTCACTAGCATCTGATACATAAAGAACAAGCTGAACGTCTAGCCGAAACGCTCAGAGCCGACCCGAGTCCAGCCTAGCCTTCAGAACTGTGACCTGGCGGGCCCGGAGGCTCGGTCATGGTGACGGTGCCTTACTAGGGCCTCAGTGAGGCCCGGGACTTGCCTCAGGGGGAAGTTAGTCCAAGCAGCGGTTTAGCTCAGTGAGGGTTTAGTCGCACGTGAGATGCGAGTAGGGGAAAGGGAAGAAGAATGATGACGAGAGGAGGGAGGGGATAAGCGGGGAGGAAGGAGAGGGAGAGGGAGAGGAAGACGATGTCGGATGGGAAAACAGTACAGATGTTGAGCTGACATGTCTTGTTTTCTCGTCAAGGATGCCCAAGAAGAAGGAGTCAAAAGCAGAAAGGATTCTGAGACAGGTATGCCCGCTGCCGTCCTCTTTGAATGTCTAAGAATGTCAGGCAAGGGAAGGATTGTTCGACCTCCAGCATGTTCCAGAGACTCAGCAAGATACTGAAGACGTAAAACCTCACAGGTTCAGTGTTGACTGCTCTGATTGAATGATGCTAATCTGATTTTAAGATCTGTTTTGAACGACGAGGTCAAGTCCAAGGTGAGGCGAGAGCGAAACTCTCAAGGCGCTCACAAGCACGTCAGCGTGACGAGCATGTGTCGTCGACACGAGCACCGAAACGCGCGAGGGGCCAGGAGGAGGTAGAAGATCGCGATATCAAGTCTCCTCCAGCGAAAAAAAGGAAAGAGAGCAAAGCAGAGAGGTTTATCCGTCAGGTCTGGCACATCTCGCAGGCGATATACTTGACTGACCTCGTGCAGATGCGGGAAGAGGCTTCGGGGACTGACGGACATGGCCATGGCGAGGAGCAGCGGGAGAGCATCGAAGGCGATAAGACGGCAAGGAGCAAGACACGCCGAGTGAACAAGAGGAGCAGCTCAGATGCTGCAGACATGGACGCGGGGATGCAGGAGGAGGAAGAAGACGCGAGAAAGGATGAGGAAGACGATGCGTGGAAGGTGGGGGACGGGCTCATGAAGTTGGCGACTTCCAACAAGGCGGAGAAAAGGCCGCTAACAGGTAGCTTTTCTCGACCCTTTCCGCACCCTCTCCTCCTCTTTCTCCTCTGCAATCTCTCTTCCTTCCATCTTCAGTTTTACCTTTCCTTAATCTTGACTCCTCCATATCACTTCTGTCCTGTCCTGTCCTGTCCTGTCCTGTCCTGTCCTGTCCTGTCTGCCATCATTCGGTTCCCTCAGCGTCGTCGGCACTCAATGTCACCCGGGCTGTCTTTGGTTGACTCTTCTTATCAGGGTCAAGGAAGTCGGCTCTGATGAAAGAAGTTGTCCCCGTGTGGATGAAGACACCGTAAGCTAGCCGAGCAGCACGAGAGTGACTGATGAATTTGCATCAGACAAGACATCCACGAGTTCGAGGGAACTAAGATTCCTATCAAACACATCGGCCTTCACCCTCTTCTTCAAGTTAGCATCCTCCCACTGCTCTTCTGCTCCTCCCCCTCTCCCTTCCTCTTATTCTGTCCTTCTCTTGGTATCTTCACCGCCCTCTCTCCCTTCCTCGCCTCTTCTACTCTGACGCTCTTCTATCTCAGGACAGACTTCTTGGCATGGGCATCGACAGCTTGTTCCCCGTGCAGGTACAGAGTCGAGACTTCACGTCCTTGGAGTCATGGCGAGACAGGCGGCGGTCGTGACGCACCTCCTTTGCTGCATCCCCGGGGAGAAGGAGGGAGAGATAGCGTGGAAGTCAATGAGAGATGTTTGTGTTAGCGCTCCGACGGGCAGGTCGACCTCCTCCTGCTCCTCCTGCTCCTGCTCCTGCTCCTGCTCCTGCTCCTGCTCCTGCTCCTGCTCCTGCTCCTGCTCCTGCTCCTGCTCCTGCTCCTGCTCCTGCTCCTGCTCCTGCTCCTGCTCCTCCTTCTCCTTCTCTATCGTGTTGTCACTGGCTTCTTTCCTTCCTCTTTCTCCTCCTCTTGTTGTGACTGACGGTGTTGTTGTTGGCAGCGGCAAGACTCTTGCTTACTGCATTCCTCTCGTGCAAACGTTGCTGAAGAAAGTGAAATCACAGTCTGTCATGTTGCCAATCTGATGCTCTCCTCCTCCAGGTCGTCACCCGCCTCCGCGCCATCATCGTGCTGCCGACTCGTGACCTAGCAGCTCAGGTTCAGCATCATCTCCTCTTCTTCCTACCACTGTTGCTGCTGCGCTCCTGCTCCTGCTCCTGCTCCTGCTCCTGCTCAGTCCTTTGTCTACTACACAACATCATCTACCTTCTTCATCGTCATCTTCTCCGTCGTTCCTCCTCCTCCACATCCTTCCCTCTGATCTTCCTACTCTCCCTTGCCTTCGGCCTGCACCTCCCCTCCCCTTCTGACGCCTGTCAAGGTTTTCTCTGTGCTCGAGACGCTCTGCAACGACACCAAGATTGCGATTGGTGAGGAGATTTGCAGATGAGAGACGCCCAAATCTCTCAAACTTCGTCTCCTCGTCCTCCTACCGCTCATTTCTGCGTCAAGTCTGATCCGACCTGTTGGACCTCAGGCATGGCGGCGGGGCAGACGTCATACAACGAGGAGAAGAAAGCGCTAGGATTCGATCGCTCTGAGCACTCGGTAGAGGAGGAGGAGGAGGCAGCAACCGGCTCCTGCAGGGTTGACATCCTCGTAGCTACTCCCGGTATCTTCACCTCCTTCTCCTGGGTCCTCTCACCTCCTGCAGGCCGACTGATGGAGCATGTGCTGCATACCACCGGATTTTCTCTTGGCAAGTGAATGAATGGACGGATGGATGGGGAGAGAGGGGGGGCAGGGAGGAGGCAGGAAAGAGAAGGGAGGATGGGAGGGAGGGGGGGGTGGAGGAAAGGTGAGTGAGTGAGTGAGTGAGTGAGTGAGTGAGTGAGTGAGTGAGTGAGTGAGTGAGTGAGTGAGTGAGTGAGTGAGTGAGTGAGGGAGTGAGTGAGGGAGTGAGTGAGGGAGTGAGTGAGGGAGGGAGGATCTTATTTGCTCTCAGCATCATTGGAGTATGTTGTGATCGATGAGGCGGACCGTCTCCTCAGTCAGGTGTGCTTCCTTCCTCTCCTCACCTCCTTCCTCACCGTCTGCAGTCCTACCACAATTGGCTCACAACCATCTTGTCGCGGTGAGACCTGAGAGGAGGAGGACGAGAGGAGGCAGAGGAGGCAGAGGAGGCAGAGGAGGCAGAGGAGGCAGAGGAGGCAGAGGAGGAGGCAGAGGAGGCAGAGGAGGCAGAGGAGGCAGAGGAGGAGGAGGAGGTCTTGACATATCAGCAGCAACAACCTAGTTGATAGCAGGGATGATATGGACGACCGAATGATTGTCGGGGTAACAAACCCTTTCTCTTTGACTGCCTCTCCCCCTGCTTCCCCTCGCCTGCTACCCCCCCCCTCCCCCCCTCCTACTCCTTCCCTTCCGCCCTCCTCCTTCGCTCCCCTCCCTCCTCACCGATTCATCACAGGCTGCTCCACACTGTCATCCCATCCGCAAGCTTCTGTTCTCTGCTACGGTATGACGTCATCGTCCTTCTTCCTGCTCACCTGCCCGCAGCTCACTAGAAACCCCTCCAAGTTGGCCCCGCTGGAGCTTCACAATCCCTTGTTCTTCACAGGCATGCCTGTTCCACTCGTTCAGTCCCTTGTTGCTTTCTCCTTCTCTCCTCTTGACCTTCCCCTATCCTCCCTCCTCCCTCTTTCTCCTTCCTCCCTCCCCCCTCCTCCCCCTACCTCGCGCCGTCCTTCCTCCTTCCTCCTTGCTCCTTCCTCTTTTTTTTCTTCAATCGTGCCTTCCATTGCATCTCTTACGTCACATGTTCACTTCGCTCCATTGCTCTACAAGGCTGACATGGCTTGTCAGGACGAGACACTCGCTACCAGACGCCCAAGGAGCTCGAGGAGTTTATGGTGAGACCTGAAGCTCTCCGAGGAGCCTCTGACGTCTCTTAAGATCCCCTGCGGGCTGGGCCAGAAGCCGCTCATCCTTCTTCACCTGCTCTCCAAACACAGTCACCTCCCTCCTGCCTCCTCCTCCTCCCTGAAGCTGCCGCAGACTTTGCTCCCTCCATCTGCTTCACCAACTCCATCGACGCTTGTCATCGTCTGTACAGGTTGAGAGGCCGCAAGTCGAGGCGGGCGATGATGACGATGATGATGATGATGCTGGGCAGGTTGCTGGAGCTGTACGGCTGCCCTTGCAAGATGGCAAAGTTTTCGTCTCAGCTGCCGCAGGTGCGAAACTTGGAGAGGAGGGAAGAGGAGTGAGAGGGAGAGGTCAGAAACAACGATCAGCGATCATCAAGAAGATGATGAGTGGGGACGTCAAGCTGCTGGTGCTCATTGCTTCTCCTCTCACTTCCTCTCTCCCTCTTCCCTCTTCCCTGTCCTCTTTTCTCCTCTCTTCCTTCTTCTCCTCCCGCCTCTCCCTCTTCTTTCCTGCCCGCCGTTTCTCCAGCCTCCTCTCCCTCCCTCCCCCCTCCCGTTGCAGTTGGTGACTTTGCTCGTCAGATCTGCTCCGACGCCATGTCCAGAGGAATGGACCTTCCCAATGTCGATGTAGTTATCAGCTATGATGCTCCGGTAACTCTCCTAATGCTCCTCGTCCTCTTGCTCGTCTTAGTCTTGCTTCTTCCTTCCTTGTCTTTGTCCTCGCTCTCGTCTCCTCGTCTCCTCTCTCTCTCCTGCTGTCTTCGACCTCACTCTCTTCCTCGCTTCTCGTTCCTTTCTCCACGTGTTTTCTCTTTTCCTTCTCGCTCGTTGCTCTCAGTCGTCACCTCTGACTTTCCTCCAGGTCTACATCAAGACTTACATCCATCGCGCGGGCAGGACGGCGAGGGCAGGAAGAGTCGGACGCTGTTACACCCTCTTGCTCAGCCATGAAGTTCAGTCCTTCAAAGCTCTCCTCCGGTCAGCCTCTTGCTGCTGCTGCTGCTGCTGCTGCTGCTGCTGCTGCTGCTGCTGCTGCTGCTGCTGCTGCTGCTGCTGCTGCTGCTGCTGCTGCTGCTGCTGCTGCTGCTGCTGCTGCTGCTGCTGCTGCTGCTGCTGCTGCTGCTGCTGCTGCTGCTGCTGCTGCTGCTGTTGGTGTTGGTGATCTTGCCACCTTGTATTGCTCCTCCTTGCCACCTTGTATTGCTCCACCCCACCTGTTTTCCAGCAGCTCGTCTCCTGACTTCCGCTCACCAACAACCTACTTGCTCCCCTTCTCTTCATCGCCTTCCCCTGACATGAAAGGCTCAGCCTTGCAGACAACAACTACGTGCGAACCCTCCACTATCATGAAGAAGATCTACAAGCCTATCAAGATCGTTACAAAGAATGTTTGCGAGCTCTCAAGGAACGACTCCTGATCCCTCCGGCTCCTCCTCGTGCCTCTAGCTCTAGCTCGGGCTCTGGCTCTGCTTCTGTTGTCTCAGTCTCTCCTCTCTTGTCTCTCCTGTGCTTCAATGCTCCTGCCGTCCTCTCTTTGCTCTTGTTCTCGTTCTCTTCCTCATCCTCCTTCAGGTGGTCTTGGATGCCGAACGATGGGAGCAGCAGGACGTGCTCGCTTCTATTCCTGCGCTTCCCCAGGCTGGCGCGGAGGAAGAGATGGAGAAGGAGGAGGAGAAAGAAGGGGAGGGAGCTCGGGAAAAGCTGGAGAAGATCAGAGAGACGCTCATGGCAAGATGGAAGCAGAGGATGCAAGAAGCCTTCTCGTGAAGGGAACGTGCAGGGAGGAAGGAGAAGAAGAGCTGGAGAGAAGGAGCAATAGCGATGGAGGAGGGGAAGGAGGGAGAAGGAGGGAAGGAGAGTGTATCTTAGCGAAAGAACATTAACATTAAAAGACAATCAAACTTGTCAGGTCTTCTCAGTGAACAGAGCTTGTGCTTGCTTTTGTCATGGTTGATTGTGATTTCATAGGCTGATGATCTTTCAACACTGGAGAGAAGAAGGAGGAGGAGGAGAAGGAAGGCCAAGCTATAGAGGAGTAGGAGTAGGAGTAGGAGGAGGAGGAGGAGGAGGAGGAGGAGAAGCAGCAAGAATGTTACAGTCGAGCTATTCTAGCTGGAAGAGTCGTTTGATGAGCATCTTGGTCTGCTTGTCTACAAATCTTTTGATCCGTCAGAGACAAGGAGGAATCAGGAGATCCATTAGGAGAGTGAGAAGGAAAGAGCTGAGAAGGAGGAGGAGGAGGAGGAGGAGGAGAGAGAGGAGGAGGAGGAGGAGGAGGAGGAGGAGGAGGACAAGGAGGAGGAGGAGTAAAGGTAGGAGGAGTGGAAACAGGCGGAAGTCGAGAGAGGGGGGGAAGGGAACCGAGGAATCTTGTACTTTCCCTCCAGAATTATCTGGAAGAGATGGTGTCTGTATATCGCAAGTAAGGAGAGCAAGTGGACAGCCAAAGCGAAGAGCCCGGGGGGAGATGGAGAAAGTTAGAGGAAGGCAAAGAAGAGGAGGGGAGAGGAGGGAGGAGGGAGGAGTAGGGAGGCGTCACAGGAGGGAATGCTCATGCCTGTTCTCCTCAACGAAAGGAGGGTCACCCGTGGCGAACTGGAAGAGGCAACATCCTATCCCCCACCTGCCAGGCATGAGGACACAGCAGGAGAGCTGAGGAGAGACCAGTCGACGGCGAACCCATAGAGCTCTCCTCGTACCATCTGCTCCCTCCTGTCAGCTCCTGACAACCACTGTCTCTCCCTGGTCCCCCTCCTCCTCCCCGCCCCCTTTTCCCTCCTCTTTCTTCTTCTTTCCTCCTTCCTCCTCCCTCAGTCACCTCCGGCGCTTGATACTGCGGACTTCCAACCATTGAGCCGCATCGTCTTCCGAACGTCTGAGAGCAGCGTGAGAATCTGAGCTTGCGCTCTTGCAGGGAGACCTTCTTAGCGCAGGAGAAGGACGTCAGTTTCAGATGCCCGAGGTGATCCAGCACCTGACGCCTCCTGTCATCTTTCTCTTCATCGTCAGTGATCAGCACACGACCAGGTTTGCCGGGTTCACGTCTCGATGAATGACCCCGCAGGAGTGAATGTAGTCAACCGCCAAGATCGTCTGAAAGAATCTTTACATCCGCCTCCTTCTTTTTCTCTTCCTCCTCCTCCAGCTCCTCCTCCCCGCCCCCCCCCACCTCTTGCTCCTATAGGAACGTATCGGACCTGCGCTATGTAGAATCTTGAGAGGTGAAAGGAGAAATGCCTCTGCTGTTGCAGCAACGATGTGATCTGATCTGATCTCGTCAAAATTCACAGGACTGAAAATTTCCATCACATGATCCCCATAGAGCGGCTCCATGACTTGCAGTAGGAGATTTCTGCTGACATGTCACAGGCCTCTTTTACAGCACCTTCTCACTTTGTGTCGATCACTCCGATGAATTCAACGACGTTGGGATGCCTGAGGTCTCTGCAAACGTTTAGATGTAACCATTACTCACATGTTATTGACAGAGATTGACAGGTGTGTTAGCAAATACGTTAGTCATGTCATGTGGAGTAGTGATCATAAAGCATGGTCAATTGCTCGAGATTGAATTTCTCTCTCTCTCTCTCTCTCTCTCTCTCTCTCTCTCTCTCTCTCTCTCTCTCTCTCTCTCTCTCTCTCCCTGCCTGCCTGCCTGCCTGCCTGCCTGCCTCCAACGCTGTTATTTCTTACTTGAGCAACATCAGTTGTCTTGTAATCTTGTCCGCCATGTGCATCTCTTCAAGCTCACTCTTCTTCATGATATCAATCGCAACCTTGGAGGTGAAGAACATCACGACATTCCAAGACATCCTGATCATCCTACATGAATGCCCGTGTCGTTGTGACGGCAGTGTCTTGTCTCTGCAAACTGCCTCTTTCCTGACGCAAAGTAATCAATCAACCGATGTCAAGACATAAAACTGACCGAAGAGTCCAAGAAACGTGAAGTGTTTCATGACCGTCGCGCTTTTGACCTTCTCGAGGTACTTTCTCAGCTACACTCGAGTTAGGAGCAACTTTGAGGAAATGATGTTTCACTCGTTCGTAATCGTGTTGAGTCGATTCTTGTGACTTGCTCGTGATTGAGCTGAGTAAACAACGAGTCAATAAGAGAAGCAAAGGAGCAGGGGATTACTGTGAAGAATCAGATGGAGGAGGAGGAGGAGGAGGAGGAGGAGGAGGAGGAGGAGGAGGAGGAGGAGGAGGAGGAGGAGGAGGAGGAGGAGGAGGAGGAGGAGGAGGA